>NW_026057585.1:89939775-90123136 GCF_023721935.1 Panthera uncia
ATCCATCCATCCACCATCCATCCATCATCCGTCATCCATCCATCCATCCATCCATCTATTCATCATCCAAATATCTATCCATCATCCATCCATCCATGATCCATCCATCTATCCATTCATCATCTATCCATTCATCATCCATCCATCATCCATCCATTCACCATCCATCCATCCATCCATGATCCATCCATCCATCCATCATACATCCATCCATTATGCATGCATGCATCCATCCATCATGCATCCATCCATTATGCATCCATGCATTCATGTATCTGTATCCATCCATTCAGCCAATCGGAAATATATTAAGTATCTGCTGAATGCCCTGCACCACCTTGGGCTGAACATGATAGGAAGTTCATGGTTGGGCCACCTGGTCTACCCCACCTCATTCATATCCCCTTCAGCCAAGCAGATATTCTCCTATTCAGACCAATTCTTGCCCATCCCCACCTCCACCCTTAATGTCAACACTCCAAGCTCCTAGTTTCTGCCTTTTTGCTCATGATGTCCCCCTGCCTGGAATGGCCTCATAACTCACAATTTATCCAAACCCTACTCATTCTTTAAAGCCCGTGAAAAAGCCCCCCGTCCTCCACAAAGCATTTCCTTGTCTCGAAGGCCATCTGAGCCCTCCTTTCTCCCAGGACTGTTTGAGTAGGAACTGCACAAATGAGCCTCTATTTTTTTGCTTTTTGGTTTTGTCCCATGTTACTCCCTGGGAGCAGTCCCCATGCTATATTATTATTAGTAGTGCTATTGATATATTATATTTGGGCAATGCCATGATGTAAACAAAATGCCACAAGATGTGGAGTCAGACAAGGGGTCAAGTCTCAGCTCTACAGATGAGATACTGTGTGGCCTTGAGCAAATCACTGAACCTCTCTGAACTGCAGAAATTTGCAATGCAGTTTCACAAGATAATGCCTTTGAATACTCCAAAGTGCTGAATAAACAGAAGTCTTCCTCATTTCAGGATCTATTTAACCCTGTGCTACTTAGGCTTGTAGTCTTGACTAATTACCAATAGCCTGAGGCACAGAACCCCCCTCTCTTATTCCTTACACCCTGGGAGGTGGGGAGGCTTTGCTTCTGGGCAATCTCCCAAGAGGGGTCTTGCTAATAAGCAAGATTTTTTTTAATGTTTATTTTTGAGAGAGAGAGAGTGGGAGCGGGGGGGGGGGAGAGAGAGAGAGAGAGAGAGAGAGAGGAGGACAGAGGATCCGAAGTGGGCTATGCTGTAACAGCAAAGAGCCCCACGTGGGGCTCGAAGTCACCAACCGCGAGATCATGACCTGAGCAAGCTTTTCTTTTAATTCTCTTCTTTCCAAGTAAGATCCAAGGCAGTGGTAGGGATAGGTGGAATTTTTTTCTCCCTAGAAGGAGGGTTTCCTGATTGGTGGAGGGTGGGCTGGGGCCTGGACAGGCGTTGGAGTATTTCCCAAGACAACGGGCCCTCTCGCGTCTGGGAAAACAGAAGCACTTGATGGCTTGGCTCGCCCTCTGTGAGCTCCCGACTTTCATCCTCACTTTGCTTCTCTTCCCTGTGGCTTGAACACTCCCAGGGGACCGGTGGGAGGAGGTTGATGCCTTGAGTACCTGTTTACTGTTTACCACCCCCCCCCCCCCCCCCCCCCCCCACCTCGCTGATGGATCTGTGATTTCCAGAGGTGAGATTTGTTCGCATCTCAGTGGCTCCAGGAGAAAAACTCAAAACCCATCTACGTCATGTGTATCAGCCTCAACCATGCATCCACGGTGCCCACTGCACACGCAGGCCCGGGGGTGCACACGCGAAACCACGTATTCACACGGGGCTGGGCCCACTGGGCCCGCGCATGCGTGTTTGCTGCCCTGCCGGCGCGCCACAGGTGTCCGCGTCCCATACCTTTGTGCTCAGCTGCGTGTGCCTCTCCCGCTCATAGCAGGTGTCCATTCAGGTCACCATTACATCACTTGCCCAATTTCCCACAGCTAGGACGTAGGAGGGCTGGAGTGTGAACCCAGGCGGTCAGCTCCACAGTCTCTATTCATCTCCGTTGCACTAACGTGGTAACGCAAGTCTGGTTTTGCGGGCGCCGCAAAGATCAAGCCAATCAGTCCCTCGCCTGGCTCACACGGGAGTGTGAGTGTAGAGATGCCTTGCCCACGGCTGTGAAGATGGGCACGTGGGGGGTTGTGCACGCCTGCCTCGAGCTGCGTCCTCGGGAGCCACCAGGAGCACTTTGGTACTTTTTCAGGGGCCAGTGCCCTGTGGCTCCTGAGCCCATCTCTCTGGCACTGGCCACCTTCCACTGCATTTGCTTTTCTCACATCGGGTACACCGAGTCCCAGCTGGGCCCCACCAGGCAGGGGGAGGAGGATCAGGCCACTCCCTCAGTTCTGGGTCTTGCCAGGTGGTCACGAAGTCCTGAGAGCCCCCACCGCACTATGCTCGTGTCCCTCCTCCCGTCTCCTTTTGTTGAGATCACTTTTTTTTTTAAATTTTATTTTTTTTCAACGTTTTTTATTTATTTTTGGGACAGAGAGAGACAGAGCATGAACGGGGGAGGGGCAGAGAGAGAGGGAGACACAGAATCGGAAACAGGCTCTAGGCTCCGAGCCATCAGCCCAGAGCCCGACGCGGGGCTCGAACTCACGGACCGCGAGATCGTGACCTGGCTGAAGTCGGACGCTTAACCGACTGCGCCACCCAGGCGCCCCAATGTTGAGATCACTTTTGAGGACAAGACGCCTTCCCCATCCCGGACCAGCGTGACGGAGTTAGGGGCCCCCTCCCTGAGCACCTACGGTGTGGCTTGGGATCTCCCTGCGTCCTACGTTTGGCCCTGCTGCTTCTCAGCTGTGTGACCTTACACAAGTTTCTTAACCCCTCTGAGCCTCAGCTTCTTCATCTGTAAAATGAGGACAATATTGACACCTGCTGCAGGAGTGAATGGCAAGATTACTTGAGCTCATACATGGGAAGGGCCAGAAGTGCACTTCTCCTTCTGCTACCACCATCCCCTCACTGCTGCATTTGTCAGCCCCCCCAGGTGGGTAGCATGTGCTGTCTAAAGGCGGGGACCACAAGTTGTTTCTTCTTCTGTCCTGGGGCCTGGCTTGGTCCCTGGTGCAACATTGATGCTGCCTGGCACTGATTGGATGTCTGAATGAGGGAGCCCGGTCCTCTCCCCAGTGGGACCAGTTGCCCCGTGAGTGGGATAAGCCCCGTCTCTCTGTCTTAGGGGGTGGGGTGAGGCCGCCTGCTCTATGCCAGGGATATAAAGTAGGACAGGCCTCCCCAGGGGGGTTGCCGTGGCAACAGGGAAAGTTCTGCTCAGAGGCAGACGTACAGAGGGTTGGCTGGGAGGCATGGCGGTGTTGCTTGCCTAGAGTAAGGAGACGGACTATGGAGATGACTTTCAAGCCTCAGTGACTCATCTGTACAATGGGGGCTAAGCTTCCAGCTCACGACTAGGGTCATAGGCAAGGGGTCATGGATGTGGAAGGCTGTTGGAAGCTCCAGAGGGGCTGTCCAGCCTTGGCCACTTTATGACCATCTTCCCCAGCAGCATGGACGTGTCACAAGAGGAAGGACATTGCTTTACTCACTGCTGCACCCCCAGCACCTAAAACAGTGCCTGACACATAGTAGCTGCTAATCGGCATTTGCTACCTGAAGAATTATTCAAATAAGAAGTGGGGGGGGGGGCCCCCCAAGGCCCCGGCCCAACCCAGCATCTGGAATTCTACCAGGTCCTGATTCTGAGCTGCTTAAGAGCCCCTACATTAGAGCCCCCCCCCCCAACTCCATCTATGACCTACCCCAGATCACCCATGGACCTCTGAGGACCACCTCTCCCCCAGGTGTGAGCTCTGAAGGCACACAGGGGACTAGGGTCCACCTAGCCTCGGGAAAATTGTCCTAGCCCAGGATTCTCAGACTTTGGCTGATGACAGAGGCTTGGGTGGGGATGGGGATATGGGTGTGGGAAGTGATCTATCTTGGTGGCTATAAAGAATATCGGTCCCCAGACCCCTCCCACATCCTACTCAATCAGACTCTCTGGGGTGCTGCCTGGTGTTTGGGATTGTAACAAGTTCCCAGGGGATTCTGGTGACTGGCCAGGTTGGGGACTCCTGCTCAGGACACAGCCTCCTGCCGTTGGAGGGACTTTAAGGGGTCTCCCCAGTCGACCCAGGGTCTGGAGCTTCTTGTACACTTGGGGAGACTGAGGTCCAGAGAGGGGCATGACTTGGCCGGGCCCCCACTCTGGCACTCTTTTGCCCTGGGGCTCGGGGTCCCTACTTGTGCCTCTTTGTCAACTCTCACGGTGTCCGGCCGGCCCGGCTGACTGAGGGCTGACTGGACGGCTCTCACTCATGCATCCTGATCAAGACACAGAGCGGCAGGGAAGGGGCTAAGGGCTACCCTTCCCCTGCCCCCCCCCCCACCAAAGCCCTGAGTTTGCAGCCTGGCCCTTGTTTGGGGCTTCTTGGGCAAATGCTTTATTTAACCTTTTTGAGTGACCGTCTCTCCCCCTGAAAAATGAGCATAACAGGCCACATTTCACGGGCAGCTGGGTTGGGGAGGCAGTTGCGAGTTTGAACTCCGCAGCCAGGGTGTATTGGTTTGAGTCCCGGCTCCACCGGCTTGGCAGCTGTGTGACCGAGCAACTGACTTTTACCTCTCTGAGCCTTTGCGCCCTCATATATGAAATGAAGGGGAGGAATCCCAGCTTCATGCAGGTCACCGGGAGGTTAAGTGTGAGGTTGCCCATGAAGCACCTAGTTCGGGCTCAGCTAAAATGAATGCTCTTTTAAAGAAAGGCGGGAAGGTGAGGACCCACGGGCCCAGCCTGCTAGAGAGAAGCCAGAGGACGGGCCGGGAGCTTCGCCTCTGTGTCCGAAGGGCAGCCCGGAGCAGGGGCAGTGGAGGGGAGAGGTGTTTGTTGGAACAGCCAGGGACGCTGCGAGGCCCCCGGTGTCCAGCCATTAGCCGGTTCCTGCTGAGCTGCAGGGCGAGGGAGGCTGGGGAAGTGATGAGCCACGCACAGCTGTGTGGTACTTTCTCCGCTGAAAAGCAGTTTCCAACTCGTTGTCTTAATGTGTCCTCACAATAACCCTGTGATTGTTAGCCCAGCGATCGGGCTTCCTGTTTCAGCCGGGAGATGAGAGCCCAGAGGGGTCAGCCGGCTGGGCCAAGGTCACGCAGCATAGCAGCGGCAGGGACAGGGCAGGTGGGGGGTGGGGGCGACTGCGTTTCCAAAGGATGTGACAGCCCTAGGGGCCTCCCTCCTGACTTCTGTCTAGCTTGCCTGCCACTTGCCCCCATGCTCTGGAGCCACAGGTCAGAGTTGGATTCCTGGATCGGCCCTTTCCTAAATGTGTGCCTTAAGGAAGTGACTTAACTCCTGTAAGCCAGGGTTCTTTGTCAGATGGGAAGCATAACAGGACCCATTCCATGGAGTTGGTTTTGGGGGAGTAGCCCGGCCAATATTTGTAGAACACGTATGTGCCTGGCACGCGGTAGGCTGGCTGTCTTATGCACAGCTGTGTTGCTCCCTAAAGTCATAGCACCTGTCTGAGCCTCAGTTGTCTCATCTGCCAAATGGGCATTTATTTCGTGCCAGGCATTGTGCTAGGTCCCCACGAGTCAGGATGTTATTTAACATGAACAGTAACCAATAAAACCAATTTCTCTTAGTCCCATTTTCCAGATAAGGAAACCGAGGTGCAGGGGAAGCAACTTGATGTGTCTGTAGATATTTGGCTAACGACCAAGATAATCCAGGTCAGACTCAGACCACAGCCCATGGCCCCTACACGTGTCAGCCTTAGGTTTCCGTCCAGGGAATTCTTTAGGGCTTATGCGCTTGCCTGGGATTGTGGAGTCTGGGGACCGGTGTCTGCTCGAGCAGCAGCCTCAGGCTGATACCCCCGCCCCCCAACAAGGCTTCACAGACTGTGATCTCCCTCTGTACCCTGCCTTGGCATGGGGCTCAGGTCCTACCTGGGCCTTCCACTTCCCCCGGGGCCGGGAGGAGGCTGGCAGGCCCCAGGCCATGTTGGGAAGGCCATTAGCTGGCACTGGAGCCCGAGTGCCGGTAATGACCCTATTTTCACATGGAGGCAGCTCACAGCCTCTCCCCACGCTGGAATCTGCTCCCGGAGCTCCCATTCCGGAAGGAAGCAGCAACAGATTATGTAACTCAGAGCAGGTTATGTAAGGATGTAGCAGGCCCTGGTGGGACTGGGGAACAGGGCAGTGCCCCCAGCCCCCAGCAGAAGTCTCTGGGGGGCAGGACCAGGCTCCTGGCTGTCGCCTTGGGACCGAGACCCTCAGCTAGGCCTGGGCAGGAGAGGGGAGGGCGAGGCCGCCGTATGGAGTGGGACAGCGCTGGTCAGGGAGCCAGCAATCCTAGCTCGGGTCCCAGCTCTGTCATGAATTGGGCAAATCCTTTCCCCTCTCCAGGCCTCAGTTTCCCTTTTTGGAAAACCGAAGAGGGGTGGCTTGGGTAAGCTCTAGGGGCCCTGCGGGTTCTGGGGGTGCTGTGTCTGTCACCTTGGAGGCGAGGCCCAGATTTCCAAGTTCTGACGCTCATGCGGTTGCCAGCTGCTTGAGCAGGGCACCGTCTCTCTCTGGGCCCTGACTTGCCTGTCTGTCTGTAGGGAGCCGGGCTCCCCTGTCAGCCTTGTTGGTGCCAGATGGGCCTGCACTTTTGGGGTTCCAGAGGTGGGTGAGAGAGCGGAGCCGGGACATTCCGCCCCTAGTCTCTCCTTCGCTCCCTGATGGAGTCCTTGCAGAGAGCCCCCACATCACCAAATAGTAACAGTCAGGACGAAGACAGCTACAATGGCCCCGTCAGGCCTGTGCTCAGGGCCTCTGCGTGCGTCGTCCTAGCTCTCACAAGGGCCCTGGGAAGTATGTACCTTTATTACCTCTATATTACCAGTGGGGCCGAGGCTCAGAGGGGGGCAGGTGACCTACCCAAACTCACACAGCCCGTCAGCGGCCAGGCCAGGATGTGACTCCGGGTACATCCGACTTTAGCGCCCATGATACTGCAAGTCTGCACAATGCGGGCCTGCTCCTCTCTGGAGACCGGAGAACTGGGTACGGCCAGATGGTGTAAACAGCCCTGTTCCGTGGTCTAGGCTCTGAGGAATGTCCGTCCCCCTCACTAGCCACCCCCGGGCCTCTCTGGACTCTCCACCCCCTCTTGTTCCTTTTGTGCCACCCACGGCGTCCACGATGGCATCTGGGAAGTGGGCAGTGCAGGCTGTGTGGGCACACGGGCACTTGTATTTTTAAACCCTGGCTCTGGCCAAGCTCTGAAGTCAATTCAGACAAGGCCAGGGGTTTTTCTGTGGCTACTGTTGACCCTGAGTGGGAGGGCTGGGGGGCATCACTGGCATCAGGAGGCACCCTGCTGGTCAGTGGGACTGTTATCAGCCGGGGAGATGCTCAGCGCCGGCTGGGGTCTGTGCCCCTTGGACCCTGGGAGCCCCGGAGCCTGAGCGAAGAGCATGACAGCAGGGGGCAGGTCGGAGGCTTGGAAGGAGGAACCTGGAGAGAGCAGGGGAGGAGGGAGGAGGTGGAATGAAGGTTGAAGGGGCTGCAGAATATGGGCGAGAGGGCCTTTACAAAGCTTAGAGTCCAACCCCCTGACTCTGAGATGGGGAAGCTGAGGTCCCAAGAAGGAGAATGTCCGGGTCACAAAGGGAGTTAGAGGCAGAGCCAGAACTCGAACCCAGAGTGCTTGACCCCCAAGCAAGAGCAATTTTGGACTAGCTTCTCATCTGGGCTCCCAGGGAAGTCCTACTCACGGAGGCTCTGCTCCCAGGTAGGGGAGTTTTATCTGCCTGTAGGCAGGCTGGGGAGGAGGAGGCCCCTCCTGTGCCCACCAATGCCACCTCGTTGAAGAAGTCAGGGCAGGATTTCATAATCAAGGCCAGATGACAGCGGAAGACGTGACTGGGGAGTGAGAGGACGCTCTATAGCCACTGGGTCCCACCGGGGCTACCCCCAGTCTCTCCCTCCTGGTTCTTGGCATGTTGGCTGCTTTCCTTGCCCTGACTCCGGGCACCAGGAAGGTCCCTGATACCATTATACAGAGCAGGAAATTGAGGGGAGGCCACTTACCCCTCATGATAGAGAAACATGATAAAACTGAGGCATGGAGAGAGTGGGAAGACACGGCTTTTGCCCCAGGCTTGGATGCTCTCGAGCTGTATGACTTTGTCACAGCACGTTTCTGGGCATCAGCTTCTTCATTTATCACACGGGGACAATCAGCAGCAGCATTTACCAAGTGCTAATTTTATGCCAAGCTCTGGAGCGATCACTTTCATATGTTATTCTTCTCAACCTTGAGATGGTCCATTTTTCAGATGAGGAAACCGAGGCTCTGCATGGCAGAGCGGGGCTGGGGATACACACAAGCCAGTATTTTCAGCCCTCTTCTCTCACCTCTGCCCAGACCCAGTCCAGGCCCCTCTCCAGATGCCTTCTTGCCCACCCGTGACTAATCCACTCTCCACACCACTGCCACCAGCGCTGGCCTTTGGAAAACATGAGCAAACTTGGTTATCTGCTCCCCAGCTGGAATCTTCATGGATCTGCACTGCCTCTGGGGAAAGTCCGAATTGCCTAGCTTGGCATTCAGGGCTCTTTTGTAAGCCAGCCCCTTGCTCCTCCAGAGTCCCTCTACCCTGGCCACATCATTCTCTGGACAAATTTTCTTCTCCTCCCTCATGCCCTCACTCAGGCAGCTCCCTCTGCCATTTTCACTTTATCATCACACTCCTATTCCTCCCTTGAAACCAGCCCAAAGTCACTGCTTCTGTGAAGATTTCTGTGCCTGTCCCTGGCGGAACATCAGTCCCTCACGATGCTCCCTTGGCCTTGAGAGTGTTTCTCATCACGTAGTTTCTTAGGTACTTGCTCATGTGGTGCTCTCCCCAACTCACTTCACATCACCCAAAGATCCCCGGGGGGAAAGGAACTAGGTGAGCCTCTCCTGTGTCCCCAGCCCCGAGGCCGAGCAGATGAGTAAGAATGGATCAGGAAGCGGCAGAGAATGGCAGATCAGAAAAAGTTCTCTCTGGGTAGAGGCCACGTCTTGGCCGAACAGCTTTGTCTGCATCCCACTCACGAAGGATGGTTCAGGTTGAGAGCTAATGGCCCGCAGTTAGACAGACCTGGAATTGAGATGTGTGGTTTTGGGTAAGTCACTGAACCTTTCTGAGCCTCTGGTTCCTCATCTGTGAAATGGGCAAACAATATCGTTAAAATGAGGAATCAGTACTCTAGTGCCTGGGAAACTTCTAGAGCAGAGCCTAACCTGCAATAAGGTAGGTGCTCAGTACAAGTTTCTTCTTTATTCCTGCTATCGTCTTCCATCATCATCATCCCCTTCCATCATTATAACCAACGTCATCATCTCCTTCATCCCAACATCATCTTAATCACCTCCATCATTACAACCAACATCATCCCCTTCATCTCCCATCATCATCACCTCCATCATCATCACGTTCAACCCAACATCTCATCATCACCTCTGTCAATATAACCGTCATCATCCCCTTCATCCCAATGTCATCATCATCCTCACCACTGTCATCGTCATATCCATCCCCATTGTCATCATCATCATCACCATCTTCATCATCATTCTTCAAAGCCCTCTTCTTTCCCAGATACCTGCCCCTTGCACTGGAGATGCTGCAAGTATGAGGTGCCAGCCATGTGCCAAGAATTGGGCTAAGTGCCTTCCTTTCATCATTCCATTTAATTTTCACCCTGAAATACAAACACAAGCAAAAATCACTTCTTTCCTGTGGAGAATCTTCACAGGCACCATATGGGTTGCTACAATGATCCCCGTTTTACAGATAGATAACCTGAGGCTCAGAGAAGTAAAGCAACTTGCCAAGATTATCCACAGCTTGTAAGCAGAGGAGCCTGGTCCAACTTTGGTCAGCTCTTTTAGCAACACCAAGCTGCTTGGGGCTCCTGATTCACTTGCCCTTACGGTTTTCCGCATTTGCTGCTTGTTGCCAGTGCTCCCTGCAAAGGGTCAGTATAAGTTTTCAGCACTTTCCTGGGTTCCCTGGGCCCAGCAGAGAAACAGCAGCATTTTTTAGTGAGAGTTTTACTCAAAATCTAGAAAAGCAAAATTGGGCATGAGCAAAGATGCCAGGGAGCTGGGTAGAGATTTGTAGGCTCAGAAGCCAGGGTCTTGGGACCTTACCAGCTTGCTCACTCTGGACACACGTCATCATTACTCTGGACTCACAGCCTGGGCCAGGGTGTTCCTGCCTGAGGATCCAGTCCAAAGGAGCCACTCCAGAGAAACTCCACTCCCACCTCAATCTCATTTCCAATCCCCTTCTCATCCTTGTCCTCTTTCCTTCTGGAGAAGCATCACTGGCATCTCTGAAGTTGGAAAAAGATTCCCATGTTGGCTTTTTTTTTTTTTTTTTTTTTTGTTTAGGGTATGTCTGGTGAAGCTCAAAGGGGAAAATGGTAGATTCATTCATTCTTCAGATCTGTATTGAACACCTACTGTGTACCACAACGTACCACATGAGGACCCAGACATGACTCAAACACAGCCCCTGCCCCAGAGGAGCCCCTCTTAGATCGTTACCTCTAATTGTAGCTGAGACCTTTCCCACTGCCCTGCCATTGTTCTGCGAGGGTCCAAGGGTAGGAGCCCATCTTCTATCCCACAGAGATGGACACAGAAGGGCTTTCGGAGGATGTTTGTAGAATGGAACTAAACCGAGCTCAGTGGAAATCAACCTCACCATGTAACTATGACCTGACCCTCTTTCCATGGGTCCGCCCAATGTCTCTATGTGGAGGTACCCTCAATGGGGTTTGACTGGGGAGGTCCAAGGGGGATGGGGGAGGAGAGTGAGAGGTTGGGCATTTTGTATAAATGTGCAAATCCAAAATTCTGTGTGAGAATATGGAGGTCTTTTGTTTCTTTTGCTGACCTTGGTCAGGTTCCTAAAGCTAGTAAGTGGCTGGTTTATTATTCTGTGCCTAACACACAAGGTGCTCAATAAGTGAATGAATGAGTGGATGAATGAATATTTATCTGTATTGTCTCACTTATTTCAGTAGATTTTGCTGATTGGAGGCTCCTCATTGATCGAGAAACATTGGAGGCTTACTCTCTTGGGATTTTGGGTAAGTGACTTATGAGGAACCCTCAAGGCAACAGTGCATAAGTTTTCATGCTTAGAGGAGTAGACCAACTGAAAGGGAAGAGGAGATCAGGGAGTCAACTGTTCATATACTGACTGACCCATCCATTCACCTACCTATCCTGAGTTGGGGCCAGACATTGCAGGTTTTCATCACCAGAGGGGTGGGCCCATCAGATGGGAGAGGTGAGGAGAGTGTCCACATTTCATCCATCCATCCATATACCCACGCACCCATCCATCTATCCACTATTGACCCTTTAATTTGTGTGTTTATATATCCATCCATCCCTCCATCCATCCATCCATCCATCCATCCATCCATCTGAGTCACATTGTTCATTGTTGTTGAATGCCAGCCTCAGGACTTTAGACTGAAAACTATCTTCTGTGACAGCTGTCAAGGAGAGGAGGTTAATCTGCATGAACAGCCCCAATGCATGCTGGAAGCTAATTGGGCTTAAGCTGGGATAGTCAGAAAGGGACCTCTGCACATCGTCATGCTAGTTTTAGAGAGAGATGGGAAGCAGATGGGACATAGCAACTCTCATGAGCAAACACCCGGGTTATGCACTTATTAACCAGTTCATACTAACTCTAGAGTATAGGACAGCAGACAGATTGATCTGGATTGGCTCTCAAAAGTTCTTAAAAGGGAGAGTACCTACTTAGGCTTTCTGGCACCACTGTTGGGTTCAGGACTGAGTAACAAATACTTTTTGAATGAATAAACAATCTGGGAGGGGGTGACTTCCAAAAGCTCAGGGTCAAAGCCAAGATTGGACCTGCAAGAGGGGCCAGGCCTCTTGGAGGAACTGTCACCTTCTCTTTGCCTCCGTGTTCCTTTCTCCCCACAGCCTGTACTTGACTTCAGCCTGCACTCAGTGTCTGAGATATAGTAGCAATGTTTCCAGAATGAGTGAGTGGACAAATGTATCCACTAGTTGCACAAACATTTATTGAGTGCTTACTGTGTGTCAGGCACTGTTCTAGGAGCTGGGGGTACAACAGTACACAAGACAAACGCCCCATCATCGTGGATCTCAGTTTAATGCTCAACGTATTTAAAAAACAGAAGTGAGTCACACCTCTTGTGGGGCAGATGCTGCCGCTGTTGTTTCTTGAGAGTCTGTGCCAAGTGGTGTTTCCAGGTGCCAGTGGGAGATGGTTGTCTTGGAACCAAGGCTCAGTGGTTGTTTCTGGGCAAAAAAAAACCCAAAACCAAAACCAAAAACAAAGCCCTCCCAAAACGGTGAAGAGCACCTAGTGAGGAGGCCAGCCTGGTGGAAAAATCCTAGGTGCTGTTGACTGAGTACTTGTTACACGCCAACATATAGGATCTCTCTCTGATGTCTCTGCCTTAGGAGGTAGGCTCTTTTATTTCCTCTGTCTTACAGAGGAGGAACTGAGGCCCCAGAAGCTCACCCAAGCTGGGACTCACCCAAGGCCACCTGGGGAGAGGGTGGTGAAGCCAGGATTTGATTCCAGGTCTGTTTGGATGCCCTAGGCCCAAGTTCTTGTCCTATGCTCAAATTCTTAACCACTTGGCTTGACTGCCAGGAAGGGTGGCAGGGGGTAGCAAGCTGCAGCCTATACAGGGACGGGGCCTGGCCGTGGAGAACTTTAGAGCGCTACCTTGGATGCTGTCTTAGCCCTAACACGCTCTTGTCCTTGATTGTGAAGCTGTCACGGGTGACTTCAGACCTTGCTCCTTGCTGCCTGCCCACCAAGAAGGCCATTCTGCAAAGCAAATCGTGTCTGCCCACAGCCAATATGGATCCTATACATTTACACACATCGCTGAACACAAATTACAGATTGTTGTAATTTCTAAACACTTCCCTGCCACTTGGAGCTGCAGGGGGAAGCCCTGAGCCTCAGGGAACACCGTCAACAGCTCTCAGCCCTGCTGGGCACGCTGCAGCTCTGGGAGGGGACAGTGAGTCGGCATCGTAGCTGCTCCCACTGTCTTGGTGGCGGGATAGAGAACCTGGTTCTGCTGCGGCTTTGAAGGCTGACCCCATCCCAGCTACTTGTGCAAATTTGCACTGATTCCCTCCCACGTCTGGAAGCCCATCCAGAAACTAGAGATGCTTATTATACTAAAACCGTGCACACAGCCACCTCTCATTGAGCACTTCCTATAGCCCAGACACCTAATTCTCACTACAACCCTTGGAAATAGGTATGTGTCATCCCCATGTTATTATGAAGGTGGAAACAGGTTCAGAGAGGTTAAGCAACTCACTCAAGGTCACCCTACTATTGTTGAAGTAATTGTTGGAGATGGTCACAAATCTGACTGTGACGGATTTAAATGTCTGGTTCTTGGCTCTGATGTGGTCCTGTCCCCGACCTGCCTCTTCTCTCTGAGACCCACAAGGAGACCTAACTTGGGGGAGCAGCCAGCAGCAGTGGACTCGGAGAGGATCCACAAGAACAAACTGAGGGGGCCAGCTTACCGTGTGTGCAAAGGTCTTAGGGCACGTGTCCTTTTGTGTTCACATCCGTGTCCTCACGTGTGTCCTTGAGGTGTTCCATATGCCCACGTGCTCGAAGTTGTATGTTCTGGATGTGTTTGCATGCTCACATGTATTTGCAAGTGTGGGACTGGGTGCTTTTATGTTCTTGTTCACAAGTATCAGTGTGTGTGTGTGTGTGTGTGTGTGTGTGTGTGTTCGTGCTAATGCGCATGGAGTGTGTATCTAATTTTCATCAGGTTCTCACTATGTTCCAGGCACGAGCTAAGTGCTTTACAGGTATTGACTAATTTCATTCTCATAGTAATCCCACGAGGCAGGAACTGTTAACATCCCCAAATCACAGATGAGGAAATTGAGGCACGGGGAGGGTACCAAGTTGTCCAAACATCCCTTCTTTGTGATTACAGAAACTCTTTACGTCCTTTATGCTGCCTTCCTCATTTTGGGTCCATGTGACTTAGGTACTGGCCCCCACGTCCCCCACACCTGGGTTGGCTGTGGGACCCACGTGTGGCAAATCAGAGCCACTGTGATTGGTTCCAGCAGCTGAGCCAAGCGGCTCATGAGAAGCATCTGGGGGTAGTTCAATGTTACTGACAGCGTGGTCTGCAGATGGCAACATCCATTCCTGGATGCAGCCCAAACCCCTGGAAGCGGGAGCCTGCTTCCACAAGCCCTCTAGGTGACCCTGTGCATTTGAGGATGTGGACCTTGAGGTCAAACTGCCTGGGTGGCTGGAATCCAGCCCCACCAGCCACAAGCCATGGACAAGTTATAGAAGGTTCCTGTACTTCCGTCTCCTCATCTGTGAAGTGGAAATAAGAGGGGTCCTGGCATTTTTGAGGACAGAATAGGCTTATACATGCAAAGTGCCTAGAGCAGTCCCTGGCGTGTGTCCAGTTGCGGGAGGGTTCACTGTCACTCTGTTATTACTCGGGGACAGGTAGGGGACCCAGTCCTGCCCAGTGAGCATCAGCCTGGAGACTTTTGCTGGCACCGGTAGAGAGAGTCTCCTGCTGAACTAGGATTAAGCCTGGAGCTGCCGTTGGTGACCTTGTACTGCCTCGGGGAAGGGTGGCCTGGGAATAAAGCTGCCAAGAAGGAAGTGAAGGGGAGAGGCGTCCTCTGGGACACTTCTCGAGTGCCTGGTCCATGCCTGAAGCCACTAGACTTTTCAATGTCGTGGGCAAATACATTTTGTTCTGGCTTTAGCCACTCTGAGCTGGGCTCCTGTCCCTCATCCCTGAAGGACTCCCACCAGGTGCCTAATCTGACTCAAACCGTTTTTGCAAAGAAGTGACTCAAGTCAGTCTAAGACCGGACAGAGAGACAGGGAGGTTCTTGGATTTCTGACCCCCAGCCCGGCACCTCTTCATGGCTGTCTCATCCTGACAAAGCGACCCCAGGCCTCATCTCCTGCCCCGCCCCTGTCATTCTCTCTGGCAGGCAGCCTCAGGCCGCCCTGCCCGCTGGAGGCCCGCTGCAGGCCCACTGCGTTTCTTGCCAGCATCGTTGCTTGCCCGAGTCCCAGCTGCATGTTAGGCAGCCTCGTCAGGAACCTGGGCACTTAAGCCACGTGGGGGCTTTTTGAAGAGGCCCTTTTGCCTTTTGAAGGTCAAGTAGGTCTCTCTTCTGCCAGGCCCCTCACCCCCAGCCTGGAGATGGGCTGAGGTCAGAGGCAGATGGACCTCATGGGGGGTGGCTGACCTTGTGCCAGGACCGGGCAGGTGTGGGCAGGCCGGAGGGCATTTTCTGCCTTAGCTTCCCCAGTGTGCGGGCCTCTGGCTTCCTGCTTCTTTCCTCAGCCTGCTCAGGCTCTCTTTGCCTTCTGCCATCACTCCTGGCTTTCCATCCGTCTCCCCCAGCTCCGCTCTCCCACCCACCCCCAGCTTCGCAAGCCCCTGCGGCCTCCCAGACCTGCCCCTGTCTGACCTCTCCTGGGTCCTGCGCCCCACCTCCCCAGCTCACCCCCACACATCCCAGGTCTCTGTGACATGGGCCCCTCCCTCTCCCCAGGCCTCTCCTGACATCTCCATCCTGTCTGCCTCTCCCTGCCTCAAGCAGCACCCCACACCTGTCTCCCTCCTCCCTCCCTCTCCTCCAGGTGGCCCGCTGCCAGTTGGGTACCAGTTGGGTTGCCATGGAAACCACTGAGCTGCTTAGAAAGCTGCCATAGATCTAATCATGGGCCATGAGGTTTCAAGGAACAGCTCACTTTCTGGACGAAGGACTGGTGCTGACAGCCGATTAGGCCGAGCCTGGGATGGGAGAAGGGGAGCAGGAGGTGTGGAAGGTGTCAGCCAAGGCAGGGCTAGGCCTCAGGGGCACCTTGGGACTAGAGGCCGGATCTACCCAGCCCCCACCGTCCAGCCTCCCAGACCTTCTAGGGTTTCCCTGAAGAGATCAGCGATGCTCGATTTCTTCTCTCCTTCTTCCCCATCACTCACATTCACTCATTCACATTCATTCATTCACACATCAGATTGCCCCCCACTTTTGGTCATGAGCTTCCAAGGCTTTCCCAGCCCAGTGGGAGGGACAGATCCTCACACGGCAACCTTCCCCCGGGGGCTGCGCTCTGCTGGACGGCATCCAGGGAGACGCAAGGAGGGCGGAGGTCCATGCCAAGTGGGGACAGTGAGGGGATGGGGGAGGTGCTTCCCAGGGGATCCTTGAGCTGAGTCTCGAGGGATAGGAATGCATCAGCTAAGCAAAAGGTGAGGGCCCTTCTGGACCCACAAGTTCTGTCTCTGAAGGTGGGGCCACGGGCTCTGTTTTGGGGTGCACTTGAGTGAGGGCATAAGGAGCCGCTACTGCCTCCTCCAAAAGGTGTGCCTTCCGAGCAGACCCTTCTTACAGCTGTGCTGAGGATGGGTGGGCAGGGGGGTGACCCCACTCCTGGAAAAATAGCCCTAAGTTCCCAGCACCCAAGTCCCCCGGAGTTGATGGGAGGACAGGAGGGCGGGGGATTTTTTGGAGGAGATGCTCACACCTGCTAATGCCCCCCATCCTTAGTTGTGTAGCCAACGGGTTGCGTCAGAACTTTATGGCCAGAAGGGCCTGCCAGCTTCGTCTAATCTCAGATGGCTCCCCCTGGTACCAGGCTTTTGGTTTCTCTCATCCAAGCCAGAGACTGTGTTTGCACATAATTTGCATACATTTGCATGTGGTGTCGGCAGGGCCCAGCATAACACGGGAAAAACACATTTTTCTCGCCAGGGTGCTTGCAGCCTGGATTAGAGCCCAGGTGTGCAGAAACCCAGCCTATAAAGTTCTTCCCTTCTGGGGTCCTCTAGGACAGTCTTTCCTGCATCCCTCCCCTCACTGTGGAGCTTGAACCCCCAAGTCAGCAGGTGGGGAGGGTGTCCCAGTCAGGGAGCCTGGATTCTCCTGGTCCTGGCCCAGATGTCTACTTGCTCTGTGACTTGACAGGTCCCTTTTTCTCTCAATGTCTCCATCTGCCTTTGTAGAAGTCTAAGGTTTACAGAAGATCAGGAAGTGGAGGGTGTACACCTGCAGAAGCATCATGGCATTCGTTCATTTTGTTCTATGCGTCGTGTGCTTAAGATGTACCAGTGCCCTCTGTTCTGGAATCACAAAACCAGCCACGATCCTTGCCTCTGGGGAGTTCTGGGGAGACTGGCATTAATCAAATGACCACACAAATCAATGCACAATCACGACTGTGATAAGTGCTCCATAGAGATATGTGGTGCTTTATGGGAACCCAGAATTAGTCTGGAAAGTCACAGAAGACTTCCTGGAGGAAGTATCCTTTGGCTGAGATGTTAAGTACAAGATGCTATTTAGGTAACAGGGGCTAGAAGAGCTTTTCAGGGAGAAGAAAAAACGTGTGCAAAGGCCCTGGGGTGGGAAGGAGCAGGGCAAGTGTACAGAAGGGAGAGGAAGGTGCTGTGTCTGTCTGAGTGAGAGGGGTGTGAAGAATAGACAGGAAGATGGGGCCAACCCACAGGACCCTTCTGACCCACTAGGGAAGGTTGTCTTTAAAGCAATGATGCCTTTATTCTAAGAGCAGTAGGAACCATCAAGCCAGGAAGTGACATAAGCAGGTTTGCATTTTGCAAGGATGGGTGTGATGAATGCAGGATCACCAGGCAGGAGGGTGGGATTGTCGCTGGAGAAAGCTAGGGCCTGGCTTAGGTCACAAGGGTGGGGATGCAGAGGAGGGGGGGCATGGGGCCACCAGGTGGTGGCACAGACCAGGCTCAGTGATAGGTGAGTAGGAGGCTGGTAGGGGGAGGGGTGTTGGCAACGCCCTCTTGATATCTGAACAGCCTTGGGGCCGTGGCAGTGAATGTGGGACTGGCAGGCTTGAAGATGAAAAGCAGGAGCTGAGTTATGGTCATGTTGAGTTTACACTGCCTCTGAGGCATCCCAGTGGCAGTTGGTAGAAGCATCTGGAGCTCAGGGAAGGGGTGGATGGGGACGTTGTGTCCTCCCAGTTCTCAGACCCAGGTAGGGGACTCCTCAGGATCTCCTCTGCATCTAGCACCTTCCAGAAGCAACCAACCTCATCTGTCTTTAGTATTTTAGACTTATTTCTTTTCTTAATTTATACACACACACACACACACATATATTTAAAGTTTATTTATTTTTGACAGAGAGAGAGAGAGAGAGAGAGAGACAGAACATGAGTGGGGGAGGGGCAGAGAGAGGGAGACACAGAATCTGAAGCAGGCTCTAGTCTCCAAGCTGTCAGCACAGAGCCCAACGCGGGGCTTGAACTCATGGACTACGAGATCATGACCTGAGCTGAAGCTGGATGCTTAACTGACTGACCCACCCAGGTACACCTATAAATTTTTTATTTGAGAGAAAGAGAGAATGGGGGAGGAGCAGATGGAGAGAGAGAGAGAATCCCAAGCAGGTTCTGCACTCCATGTGGAGCCTCATGCAGGGCTCGATTTCATGACGCTAGGATCGTGACCTGAGCTGAAATCAGGTGTCAGATGCTCAACCGAGGTGTCCCTAGATTCTTTCTTTCTTTTTTTTTTAAAGTTTATTTATTTATTTTGAGGGGGGAGGGACAGAGAGAGAGGAGAATCCCAAGTAGGCTCCATACTCAGTGCAGAGCCCCGCGTGGACCTTGAACCCACAAACCGTGAGATCATGACCTGAGCCAGAGTCGGATGCTCAACTGAGTCACTGAGGCGCCCATCCCCTAGACTTATTTCTAATCTAAGGATAGACAGAACACTGGGGAATGTGGCAAGCATATTCCCACATTACCTGTATTAAACTTGCATCCTCCCTAAATGGGGAAGATATTTTCTGAACCCCAAGCACCCACAAAGGAATTCTAGGAAGGCTGCACATTCTGGAGAACATGATTCGGATGTAGAAACTTTAGGATTCCTGGGATCTTTGATGGTTTGTCGGGACAAAGGGACAGAATATTTGAGATCAGGACGTTCAGAAAATGGAGGCTCTGTGGTTTCCATGTTATTTAGGAACAGGAGAAACCAGGAAGGAAGGGAGGGGAGAGAAAGAAAAGATCTATTATTTAGGAACTGCCAGCTGCCAGACCTTAGGCTAGCATTTTTTCTTTTTAGTAGTATCATACTGTTTACTTCTTACAAAAGTGAGGTAGCTATAAATCAGCCCATTTTACAGGTGAGAAAATAGAATCTCAGAAAGGTTAGATCACTTGCCCCAAGTTGGGTCGGAGCTGGAATTCTAGCCCAGATTTGTGCTCTTTCCACCACATCAGCCGTACCTGAAAGTGGAGTTTTAAGCTGGTGCCCAGGAAGGATTTGGCTTTCTTAAGGGCCAGATGCTGGGAGGGCAAGGAGGCACTGCCCAGTAGGAGTGCAGGGCTCAGCACAGGCTGTGTGAGGCTCCCAGTAGCCCTGCTTTCAGACCAGGGATCTGCACCTGGCCCTGCCTCTCACTTAGCAGTCTCAACTCCCCTTTGTCTGCAGGAATTTTCCAGCCACATTGCTTTCCTCACTGTCCCCTGGGAATGCTACCTGCTTTCTCACCTCCACGCCCTTGTTCCCACTGTGGCTACTTCTAGAAAGCCTTTTTCTGCCCATGCCCTGCCTGCCCTCTGCATCCCAGCTCCTGGCATAGTTCTCCTCATTCTTTGTGATCCGGCTCAGTGGTCTCCTCTGAACCCCCCTGCCTCATCCCCCAAGTAGAGTTGGCCCCCTATCTCCTAGGCCAGGAGGGTTCCTAAAAGCCTCAAAGCCAGACTCAAATCCTGACTCCTCCACTTAGGAGCTCTGTGACTTAGGGCAAGTGACTTCCCCTCTGTGGCTCCCTGGCTGCTTCTCTGCAAAGTGGGGATCCTAATGGCTCCAACTTCACAGGCTCATGGTAAGATTAATGTAATGAGATGACAGAAGTAAAGCCCTGGGCCCAGTGCCTGGCACATAGTGAGTCCTCTGTGAGGGAAGGCCATTGTATGGGTTGGAGCCCATTCTTTTGCGAGTATTTATTTACTCTGTTTTCCTTACCAGGCAGGGAGCTCCTTGAGAACAGAGCCTTCTTTTATTTTAGTATTCCCAGTACATCCCATAGACCCGATACATTCCAGGTGTTGAGTGCAGGTTTGTTGAATGAATGGACAGACACTGGCATCTTTATTCTCTATATTTTGCTTCCTTTCTCCACACCTGGCTTTTCAAGGTAACATTTGGGTTCCATACTCAACTGTACCCCTTTGCAGAGCCCAGCCCTGCACCCGGCAGGTGCTCAACAAAGGTCTGTGGTTTATTTCCATAGGCAGCCCCTTTCCCAGACGAGTGGGATTCAGTCCCTGATCCACACAGGCGTCAGCCATCCTCTGGGGTGTAATGGATACGTATTTCTCATTGCCCACGTGTCTTGCCTTCCCTGCTGAACACTGTGTTAAATGGTTGTTTAGTAGCTCAAGTGCACAGATATTCCTTTCAAAATTACTACCTTCACCTTTTGTTGGCAAAACATGCCATATGAAACATCCCAACCTCTTACTGAGCGTGGCTGTATGCTTTCTGTTGCCACCTCAGTGGCAGTTCTTGAGGCCAAAAGGCCTTGTCAGGGTTTCAAGTACCTGCTTTGCCAAATATTATCTGGACTCAAGGGGCCAGTGGGAGCTGACAGGCCAGCTGGGTTAACCTGAGCTGACTTGTCGTTGCCATCATGGCGTCATCCTCTTTATCACTGACGCCACCATCACCACCATTACAGTCGTCACCACTGCCAATGCCACCATCAACACCACCATCACTACCACTGCCATCACCCTCACCACCATCATCCTCATCACCACCATCACCACCATCCTCATCACCATCATCACCACCATCACCACCATCATCTTCATCACCACCGTCACCATCACCACCTATATCACCATCACCACCATCACCACCATCATCCTCATCACCATCATCACCACCATCACCACCATCATCTTCATCACTACCCTCACCATCACCACCTGTATCACCATCACCACCATCATCCTCATCACCACCCTCACCATCACCACCATCTTCACTACCACGATTAATACTATTAAGTATTAACATTTTGAGAACCTTGTCTGTGATAGATGTAGAGCTAAACATCTTACATGCATAACTTTATATAATCCTCCAAATGACCTCATAAGTATGTATGTTTTTTATTTTTGTCTTACAGATGAGAAAACTGAAGCTCAGAAAGGTAAAGAAACTTACCCAATATCACACAGCCAGCAGGCACTGAAGTCAGTTTTTCAAAAAAATCAAGTCAGCAGACATTTAATGAGCGTCCATTGACACACAGGTTACAGCACCCCCCCACCCCCCGCCATTACCAGGGTTGCAAAAATGAGTGTGCTTCTTTTTCTTTTTCAAGTTTATTTGTTTTGAAAGAGAGAGAGAGAGAGAGAGAGAGAGAGCAAGCAGGGGAGGGGCAGAGAGAAAGGGAGAGAGAATCCTAAGCAGACTCCTGTTGTCAGTGCAGAGCCTGATGCGGGGCTCAATCTCATGAACTGTGAGATCATGACTTGAGCTGAAATCAAGAGTCGGATGCTTAACCAGGCGCCATGAGGCGCCCCAAAATGAATGTGCTTACTGACTGTGGGGGTCTTTACAGCCCTGTGAGGGAGATTGGATGCGTATCATCAATACTAAGCAGCCTAAACGTGTGTCCTGGGCAAGCTACCTGAGGGCAATGGGAAAGAAAGGTGATATGCGGTTAAGACTACACCTAGAGGCACTCTTGTGCCACATACATTTTGACAAAAGCCATCCTAGGCTTCTGGTCACTTAGGAGCCTTCTCATCTTCATGTATTCCTGCCCCAGAAATGTGACCAACCCCAGGGAAGACTTGGTCCTCTCTAATTCCACGTCCCAAAGTCCCAGGCCAATTTCTTTTGCTGCTCTAGGTTTATGAGGACCCCATCTTGGTTTCCAGCTGGAAGGGAGTCTAGCAGCCTCTCACAGATGGACAAGCTGAAACTCAGGGAAGGGAAGAAACTTATTGAAGGCTCAGAGTATATTTCTTTTTTGTCAACTCCCTTATAGCACAGACATTCTGTGAGGACTGTATGGACTCTAGGTTTATCTGTAATGAAAGGGGATGAAAGGCACCCCTTTCATCCTGTCTTTCCTCATTGCTGGTTTATACAGTAGATGGTAGGGGAGGGGCTCCTCCCTCAGTCCCTTCCAAGGGGACCTCAGGACAGGCTGGTTGAGCCTGGAGGTAGGGGACTGAGAGCTCTTTGTCTACCAGTCTTTCAGGGGTTCATATTTCCCATGACAGGCCAGGGAATCCTTCCCTTAGAGAAGGAAGGTTCCAGAGCACAAGGTTCCAGAGCGTCTCTAGATCCCTCAACGAGAAAAATGACCAGCAGCATCTCAGTCTGGGCTTCTGGCCTAGACTGGCCCATTTTCCTGAGAGGCTAGAGCAGGCCAGAGGCAGAGCTGGAGAGATTTAAAGATATTTGGTCTGAGTGATGGATGTAACCCATACTTCTGGCATTCTCTCAAGAAACTACATAAAGCCTTCAACTTGCCTTCTCGTGATTTCTGGGTATAAGACTAATGTTCTTCTGACTGTGACTCATGCTGATGTTGACTTCAGGGAGGAGGAAAAATGGTCTGGCTTGAAGAGGGTTACACTTGATTCTTTCATTGGCTCCCATGACAAACATTTTTACCTCCCACAAAGTGTCAAGCATTGTGGTCCCAGTGGCAGGACAAAGTAGAAGTGGTCCTTGCTCTCGTGGGGAAGACAGACATGACTCCGGTAGTTACACAAATGGAAACGTAGTTACAAACACTTTTAAGCTCTACCCCAAAGAAGCAGGGGCTGCTAAAAGAAGTTATAACAGGGAACTCGAAGTGGTTTTAAGAGTCAGAGCTTCCTTGAGGAAGTAATGACCAATCATTATTTTACAGACTGGGAAATTGAGGCTCAGAAATATTGAGTAGAGTCCAATGTATACAGCTAGTAAGTAGCAGGGTAGGGATTTGAACCCTGGCCCTCTGGCTTTGCAAGCTAGCTTCTCAGCCATTTCACTCCCAATGTTTCCAGTGGATGAATGAGTTTAACAAGGCAAAGTTGGCATGGGCGTGGGGATAGGGGTGAGTGCCAGACAGGTGGAACAGAGCTCCATGGAAAATTATGGGTGGTAGGAAGAGTGCAGAGTGTTCACAGAGCTAGATGAGGGCCAGTGCAGCTAACATGAGCGGTCCAGTGGTAGGAAGGTGGGGGGGGATGGGCAGGGCCAGATTGCATGGGACATGGTAGGAGCATTAGGGTTTGGGTCAAGATCGTGGCAGAATGAGCTCCACAGGGCAGGCACTCTGTCTTTCTTCACCATAGTTACCCAGCTGTGAGCACACTGCCTGGTGCACAGTAGGAAATAGTGAATGGCTGAGTACAGAGGGAGAGAACTCCCCTCTCTCCAGCCCTTGCCGTGCTTGGCTTCCTTAGTTGCCACAGTCCATTGAAATCCCCAGGGATCCTGTTAAAAATATAAATACTGGGGCTCCAGCCCTGGAAAATCCAGTTTAGTAACTTGGCTAAGCCTGGAGATCTGTATTTTCAGTAAGCTGCCCAGGTAATTCTGACCTGGCTGTCCCCTGGGTAACCTTAGAAGCCAACAGTTTGATTTGCAACGGGCCACATGAAGGTAGGGTGCTGCCCTTCAGACACTTGCTGGGAGACACATCTCACTGTCTCCTATTACAGTGTTTACCTACAGTGCTCTGGAGAGAAACCCTCTTGGTAGGCGGTCTTCTGATGGACCAGTAGCCCTCTTCTTTGGGGAATGCAGAGCTCAGTTCCTGGACTGAGCCTGACCACCTGACCACCCGACCACCTGACCACCCGAGAACCCTGGACTGGATCATTGTTGACCTCGAGTTTCATGTATTCCTAGAAGTCTGTTGGGAACCAGGAGGGAGAGAAATGAATCAATCAGTCTATCAACCAATCAACTAGCCAATCCAGAGAAGAGAGGAAGAAGAGGGCAGGATGGAGACAAGGGAACAAGGTAAAATAGGAGAGGAGATGGAGAGAGAGAGGATGGGATACAGAGGGAGAGGAGAAAGAGAATGGAGAGAGAGACTGAGAGGGGAGAGAGAAGGCACAAGGTGGGGATGGGGTGGCTCTGCAGGGACAGTCCTGAGTAGTGCCAGTTCTGGGCAAGGCACCAACTTTCCCAGCCATTCTTGGAGGGGCTCTGAGGGGTCACCAGGAAACACGAGCATAGCTTACAGGTGTTGAGGGGTGTGGTGAGAAGATGTCTGCCCCCCCTTCCCCACACTCTCAGCCAGGTTCAAGTCTTCAGCTGCTGGGAAAGAGCCCCCTTCTCTGCAGCTTCACAGACCCCATCTGTCCAGGATTCCTTGTTTGTCTGATTGGGATGGCCACTCCCAAGGGCTCTCCTAGACACAAGGGCCACCCCTTCCTGGCATCCAACATTATACGGTGTTGAGTCACAGGAAACAGGCAAGGCTGGAGGTTGCCAGAAAAGGTGGCCATGCCAGTCCCAGTGCAGTCTAGGGTTCCACCTTATCTTATTCAGAATGCCATGTTTGACATGTGGTGGCCCTAGGTACCCTCTGGATCGGAATGGACCACTGGGCCATTAGCAAATGGACTGGCAGTAACATGAGCCCATCTGTAGGACTTCTTCAGCTGGAAAATAAGGACATGGGAGCAGAAGATCATACCTACAGCTATTATGCTGAGCTCCCGTGATGTGTCCTATTTCTGTAAGCATTC
The DNA here is from genome assembly GCF_023721935.1 of Panthera uncia. Lineage (NCBI taxonomy): Eukaryota > Metazoa > Chordata > Mammalia > Carnivora > Felidae > Panthera > Panthera uncia. The sequence goes on from NW_026057585.1 coordinate 89,964,703, forward strand.
TAGGACCCATCCTGACCTGGCCACACTCCCTGACCCAATCTCAGCCCCTGCCAATTCCTACCACTCCTTGTCTTCAATCTCTCTTGCCTGCTCTTGCCTCTGCAGAATGTCTCCCCCTCGTCTTTGCATGGCTGGCTCCTTCTTGCCATTCCTCCATGAACACCTGTCTCTAGTCACTTGTGATTGTATGACTCGGTTTGTATTTTTTGTCACTCTACTCTTTGCAGCCCCCAGCACGTGCAGTCCATTAAGACAGGGACCTTGTCCTTCTTAGTCTTGGGTATTCCACTCCTGTCCTGTCCCCATGCCTTGTTCGGTGCCCAGCATACACAGACACAACGAATGAGTGAGTGAATGAAATGCAGCAAAAGCAGTCAGTGCTTAGTTTGTGTCAGTTCATGTAGCTATTATGAATACTTACTTTCACTAGGTACTGGGGGGTAACATGGTCAGCATCCTACAAATGAGGAAGCCAAGGTTCTGAGAGGTGAAGCCAGCAGCGGAGGCCCAGACCAAGGACTCTGCCTCCAGAGCCCTCAGTCTTTCCATCACCCTGGGCTGCCCCACCCTTTGCTGAGCTTAGAGGAGACACAGGCAATGAGGAGGAAGTGGGAGTTATTATTTGCATTTAGACAGGAGGTGGTGGTTCAGGGTGGATCGCCAGCTCTGGCTGGTGGCACTCAGCACTGCCACCCACAGGCCTTTGGTGGTGATGACCTCCATGGATGGTCTTGGTTCCCACCCTCTGCAACTCTGTGATTTGGGGAGGCCCAGGGCAGGGCTGGGAGTGTTGTCCACCCACCCTGCTCCTGTAGAAGCCAGGGACAGATGCCCAGTTTGAACAAGGTTTTGGGCCATGGGAGAGACAGCGCTGCTCTCAGAACCACTTGGGCTCACTTCCCAGCCAGACCCGGCATGATGTTCCAAATGGGGAGAGGGTAAAGGCCTGACCTGATTTCTCCCTGGTGGCGTAGGGCAGCTTGAGGCATCCCACCCACAGGGCAGAGGCTCCTTGTCTTTGTGGTCATCAGAGAAGTACCACATGTGCCCTGAGCCTGCAGGGATAGGCCTTCATGCATCGCCTGTCAGGGGTGGCCTATACTCTGAGAACCACTGGGCTGAGGTTTATCAGGATCAAGGGGTAAGATCATGGCCTTTAGAGCTACCCAGGTATGGGTTCAAGTCCTAGCTCTGCCACTTACTTGCTGTGTGATGGTAGGCAAGTCACACAACTCTGTGAGCCTCAGTTTCCCTCTCTGTACAGGGGAAAGCACTTAGCAGAATGCCTGGTCACAGGAAATCAAGCTAGAGGCACGATCTCCTCAGCATCTGGCCATAATGTCACTGTGGGCTACTGCTGGCTGAGTCCTCCTCTGTGCCTTGGCACACACTGTTCTCGCCTTGCCCTACCTTGCCTGCCCGGGCAAAGGCCTCATCCTCCTGCATGGTGGTCACCTCCTCAGATAAGCCTTCCCAGATACCCCAGAGGGCTGGGCAGCCCTGGCTTCTCTGGTGGGAGCTCTGGAGTGCTCTGGAGTGATGGGGTTGCAAAAGTCCATGTTGTGCCTTAAGGACCCAGGCTGTGTCTTGTTCATCCGTGTCGCCAGCGCCCAGCACAGGACTCAACACAGAGCAGGAGGAAAAGGGCTAGCATAGCACTTGAACAAATAGATGGGAGAGGAATTAAAAATAGGAATGAATTAATGAGGAGGCAAGGAGGGAGGAGGGAAAAAAAACAAATGAAGGGAAAGAAGGAAGGGAGAGGGGGAAGGAAATGGGGAGAAAAGACATGAGAGTGACAGACAGAGGGGAGATGAGTTTCGGGGGTGTGTCCTAGGCCCCCGCCCCCCTGCCACAGCACTGCCACCTCAGGCCTGTCCTGTCTCCCTGCCTGGTCCTCTCTGCCTGTCACTCTGCAGAACCCTAGTTGCCTCCGGCTCCCACAAAATATTCATTGTTCTCTTGCCTGTTCTGCTCCCTTAGGTGCCAAAAATGGTGGAATTATCAGAGGTAAAACACGTCTGTCACCAGGCCTGGGGAGTGGGGGTGCTGCCACCAGCGGATTCATCCAAAGACACGCCTCTCCCCAGGGAAGGGCTTGGGGTCCAGAGGCTGACTCAGGCCTGACTGTGTCTTCCTCAGAAGACTCGGGGAAAGTGGCAAAGCCTACGAAAAACGACAGTCCTTGGGGCTGGAGAGTCCTTGGCTAGGGGTGGGGGGCTCAGTGCTGGAGGGGGCCTGGGGGAGTGGTGCACAGTCAGCTGGGCATCCTGGGAGAAACCTATGGGCAACTCCTTGAGCATGATTTGGGGCTGCTGGTATCTGGGGATGGGCTTGTGCTGGGGGCAGGGGACAGAGTCTCCAGATGGGGCTGGAGGCAGGCTGAGAGGGCGGCAGAGAGTCAGAACTGCAGGTTGAGGGACAGAGGCCAAGACTCTGGAAGGGGACTGAGGCCGGAGCCAGAGCGGGTGCGTGATGATGGCCACACAAAGTCCAGCTAATAGCCGTTGTTTCCTGTGCACCCGCTCTGTGCCAGGCCATGCTACGTGCTCTAGAGGCCTTATCTCACTTTATCCTTACACTAAGCATCACCACCATCCCCATGTGAGGAAATCACAGCTCAGACAGGTCAAGGAAATCATCATGCCCATGGGTTGCAAATGTCAGAGTCAAGATTTGAACCAAGGACTGACAAGCCCTGCTGCCTCCCTATCAAGGCCAACTTAAAAGAAAAAAACGTTTTATTAATCTTTCTAGAATAGAATAATACATGTTAGCTGTAGAGATTTGGAAAGTAGGGTTCAAAAAGGAAAACAGAATTTATTCTAAGCCAAGTATTTTTTCCTATGCCCTTTAAAAAGAACCGTACAGCTCTCCACATTTGGCATCTTGTTTTTCCTACTTAACACCAGAGCACAAGCAATTTTATACTCCCAGTAACTATAATTGTTAACGGTTGTCACAGTGTTCTGTTTGGGGATATGTACCCCAATTCCCTTAGCCATTCCCTAGCAGCCAAAATGTGGACTCCAAGTTTTCCTTGCCTGAGCACAGATCCCTGGAAGGGGGGTGACTGGACCAAAGAAAGGGCTGCTCTCGGGGTGCCTGGGTGGCTCAGTCAGTTAAGCATTGACTCTTGGTTTCAGTTCTGGTCATGATCTCACAGTTTCACGGGTTTGAGCCCCGCATCAGGCTCTGTGCTGGTGGCATGGAGCCTGCTTGAGATTCTCTCTCTCCCTCTCTATCTGTCCCTCCCCGACTCACACTGTCTCTGTCTCTGTCAAAAATAAATAAATAAGCTTAAAAAAAGAAAAGAAAGAAAGGCTGCTCTCAGGGTTGGGTAAGTGGGAAGGGGAGTCCGAGGTTCCAGGCAATCTGCCCCTGGGAGGTTGGTTTCTTTCCAAGGGAGACCAACTCATGAGGGAGGCTCCCTTCCTTTGGACTAATGTTTCTGATTTCTGGCCATGGGAATGAGACCTAAAACGCAGGTTGGGTTGATACGCTTTTGACTGTTTCCCCACCGTCTCTCCCTGGAGCTGGTGGTGGGTGGTTTTGTGGGGGGGAGGGGTGCGTGGGGGAACTTCAGGTAGTCACTTAGCTACTGGAGGCATCCAACAAGTCAGAGATCTTTGGGATCATCCCATCCAATGCTCCCCATGTTCACACAGGTGTGCGTTTGACAGGTGAGGTCCCAGCAAGGACAAGAAAGTAACTTGTCAGAGTCACTCTGCCTGATGGTAACTTTGCTGCGGCCAGAGGCAGGCACTGATTCCCAGTCCGTTGCTCTACCCACGATGCTAGCTGCTTCTCATTGTTTGATTCTAGGCCATATAATTCTACACCCTGAGCATAATGAATACAACCGCTGGTATCATGGTTACCATGGCAACATTGGCCCCAAATGTTCTCCCAGAAGTGCTGGGCATGGGGCTTGGGCTGGGAGAGACCTCAGGCTGGGTGGGAGCTGACCTGGATGGGGCTGGAGCCCACTGGTGTCTCAGGCTGGCAGGATGACATCACCCTGATGCCCTTAAGGAAGCCCCAGGGCTGGGCCTGGAGCAGGGACTGTCACCAATGATGTTCCAATTTGGTGTTGATGTTTCTGTGAAAAAAGAAGCAGGGTCTATGTTTTAGATTTTTTTTTTTTTTTGAGACCAGGAAATGAGAGTTAGAGCTGAGTCCTGGAGCAGATAAGCCACCTAAGCAGGGAAAGGCCACTGGAGAGAAAGAGTGTCAGACTCTTTCGAAGCTCCAGGAAGTGCTGGTGAGTGGCAGGTGTTGGTTTGTTCAGGGGAAAGAGCACAGAAAAGTGCCTGGAGAGAGGCTAGGCCCAGAATAGGGTTCCAGGGATGGAGAGGCTCCCAAGCCAAAGTCCTGGGGCTCACATGCAGGACCAGCCCCCAAATCCTGCTCCCCAGGTGTCCCCAGAGCCCTTATGCACTGGGGGCCTCACCCAGGCTGAGGCTGTGAAGGAAGAAGGTGCTGCCACAGAGGAGAATGGGGGCAAGTGAGGCCCTCAGAGGAAGGTGGGACAGAGCCCTGGGACTGAGGGGAGGTGGTCCCCACTTCCTGCTGTTCTCTATTCCCTTCTGTTCCCTACTTCTTGTCCACTCCTTCCTCTCCACTCTGTCTCCCCTCTCTCCCTCTCCGCCCTTTGCTTTCTTCCTTCTCTCTTGCCCTCCTTCTTCCTCCTCTGCCCCTCTCTTCCTCTTCTCTACCTCCTTGCTCCTCCTTCCTTCTTTCCTGAAGGCACTCTCCATTTCTCTCCTGTCTCTGGTCCCTCACCAGGTGACTAGAAACTCAGCAGTTCTCAGCCTCCCTGCAGCAAAGCCAACCTGAACCTTACACATACACATGTACGTACATTCAACCACATGGGCTCTTCCTGCCTTCCAGTCATCACCTGGGCCTGCCACTGTTTGCTCAGGGAATCTAAACAGCAGCCCAAAGCAAATAAAACTGAAAAGGAAAATCTATTGCTAAAATCCCAGGTTAAATAGACATGCACCTGGGACAGCGCTTCCCAGACTGTGGCATGTGAACTCCAGTCCTCAAGGTGGGAGATGCATTTCAGTAATGCAATTTAAGTGTAGGCTCTGGAGCACACTAGCCACATGACCTTGGGTAAGTACTTAACCCCCGGTGCCTCAGTTTCTGTTTCTGCAAAAAGGTAATAATAGTATCTGCTTCATAGGCTGTTGTGAAGATTAAGTGCCTTAACGTTGGGAAGATCTTAGAATAGCTCCTGGCACATGATAAGTGATAGATATAGATAGATATAGATATAGATATAGATATAGATATAGATATAATACTGTTAGCTATTCCTGTAGGTGTTCCACGAAAGGATGTTTGAGAAACACTGAGAACTTCTTGCCCGCCATCTCAGAAACAATCAACACACAATAGCACATTCGAGGGCCCAGAAGTCCTACAGCAAACAGATCTGTTTCTGTTTACCGTCATAATTCTCAAACGTGCTTTTACCGTAGTATTTCCCCTCCCTTCTTTGGAGGCACAAAAATGCCTGTCTCTTGGGACACGCTCACTTTTGAGGGTCACAGTTTGAGAAATGCTGGTTTGTATTATTCACTGTTTTGAGACCATGGTGAGTGGGGTAGAGGTAGAAAGCATTATCTCAGTCATCAAAAAGATCTGGGGTCAAACCCCAGCTTTGCTCTACCAGCCACAGGGCCCAGGAAATGGTGCAGTCAGGGCCAGAGAGAGGAAGTGGCTTGCCCAAGGGAGAGACTCAAGACTGATGCACAGGACTCCTAGTCCAGAACCCTTCTACTTCCCTCCTGGCTTCTCCCTCACTGTCAAGTAAAAGCAGGAAGCCTTTTTTTGGCTGGGGCGGTGTCCCTCATCTTTGAGCCGTGTGTGAGCCCACCCTCCCCTCCCCTGCACCATTGGCTTTTCATGTCCTGCAAGTCTTGGGCCTCAGTGGCCACACAGAACATATGCTTTCCTCCCAACTAGGGAGAGGGAGGAGGGAGGTAAGAAGATCCTCTTCATCTCTCCCTACTGAAAAGAGTAAAAGAGCTAAATTCCCAGCATGGGCAGTGACCAGGAGCTTTTGAGAGAGCCTGTGCATGTGCCCCTGTCCCTGGTGCTGAAAGATGTCTGGCCCCTGCGTGGTGGTCCCTCAACCCCAGACCTGGCTGGAAGGGCCGCTGCAGAATCTCCTAAGGAGAGTCCATCAGTACTGTGATCCCCAGGCCTTGCATCTCACCTGCTCACTCAGAATCTCCTGAGATAAGTACCTAGCTTCCTCATGTTTGGAAATCTTAGGAGGGGTGGCTTGGGACCCCACTACCTTGGGGAGCATTTGTGTATCCCAACCCCAGCCTGCTTCTCCCACAGATCATTGTTTTTCAGTGATATTATTTCCTGAAAACAATTTGTAATTTCGATACTCTCACAGGAAATATAAATCATTTTATATGTTTTATATCAATGGAGCAGATTTTATGGGTGGTTGGCAGTTCCATTATTTTTACAGCAGTAGCAATTTTTTTCCACTGTTGGAGCTTGAGAGTGGATAGTCCCTCCTGATTCCATATTTGCAGTGCTCTGAAGTCCACTCCATTCTTTCCCTCGGCCTGCAGGCCTGGCAATTTAGGGCGCTAGAGCGGTTTTAATTATGTTTCTGTGTTCTCTGTCCCCACGTTGTAATGCTCCAGGCATCGATGAGATGCCTCTGTTGCTGTATTTACTCTTTTCAAATCTTTCTCTTTCCCTCTGGGACCCCAAGGATAATCCTCAGTGGAGAAGCAGGTGCAGTGGACATTCTACCAAGAAAGATGCAGGCAGGGGCCAGATAGCTTCACCAAGGCCTCTGATGACACCCTTGGGCTCTAATGCTGGTGGGGAATTTGGATCTGACCCTTGAAGTCTCATCACCTCTGATTTCCCTGATGCCGGAGCAGCTGGCTCTGAGGCTGTGAAGAGATACAGAGTAGTGATCACAATTACAGGCTTTGGAGTCAGATCTGGATTCAAAGTCTGGTTCTGTCTTTGGCTAATCATGTGATCTGGGACAAGTTGCTTCCGTTTCCTGGGTCTCCGTTGCCTAATGTGTGAGATGTGGACAGTGCTACCCATGCCCCAGCAGGTTGGTGTAGAGATATGGGAGAAAATGGACATCAAAGTGTCATCCTTTACATCACCATAAGTTATTCTCATCATACATACGAATCTCTATCCAGGTGATGGCAGCAATTTTAAGGAGGGCATTTGTATGTTAACACAATATTCTTCGTGTCCTGCAAACTTCCACTTCCATCCTCTCCCCTGGAAATCAAGTTCTAAGAATGAAGTTGAAAGTAGATGTTTGGGGTCATGGAAGGGCGGGGGGTGTGTGTCCAGAGCAGAGTATTGCTCACTGTCCCCTCTAAGGCATCTTCTCGGGGTGCCTCTACAGGGCATTCCAATCCAGAGGAAGAAAAGAAGCTGTCCCAGGGGTTGGAGAAGGTCACTGAGTCTTCCCAGGTCCCAGGTGTGGAAGCCTTGGGCCAGTGTGGGCTTGGAGCTGCTCAGGTCTTAGGGTTGGGCTCAGGGGAGAGAACCAAAAGTCATAAACTGGGGGTCCCTTTACCCCCCTTGCACAGATGGGAAAATGGAGGCCCAAAGGCAACAAGCAGCTTGCTCAGGGCCACAGGGTTAGTTGGCAGCAGAACCAATGGAAAGAAGCTGGTGTCCTTTTCATCACCCCACGTGGCCTCCTGGACACAGCACAGAGTGCAGCCACTGAGTCTGTGTAGAGTAAAAAAGACAAGACTCACGAGGTCCTGGGTTGGTTTCTGGGGAGGTGGGTTGGATTGGCTCTGTGTGACCTCAGGGAGAATCAGTAAACTTAGGTGCTGGGAACATAGATTTTGGCATCAGACAGACTGAAATGTGAACTCAGGCTCTGCTGTCCTCCACTTCTGTGAGCTTGGCCTCTGAGAGACCCAGTCTGTTCACCTGTGCAGTGGGACTAAAGGGAAATACTACGTTAGTGATGTTGTGAGTCTATAAAACAGCCAGTGGCAATGCGTGTGATGATGCGCTTTGCTCCTTTTCCAAATGATACTTGAGTTCTTTGTCTGTGCATATGCTAAGATGCTGCGTGCAAGTGAAGAGGTTATGGTGTGGCCAGAAACAGCTGAAATTGTGTGTGTGGCCGTCCAAAGATGGAAGGAGCTGCCTCATCACTGGAGGTGAGCAAGCCCCTGGTGGGGATACCACCGAGAGGATTCAGGCATCTGCTAGAGAAACGAACCAGCGCCTCTGATGTTCTGTGATGCCACTCTCCCCCTTCTCAATTCCCTGGCTCCTGCTCACCAGGGGCCTCTGTTTTCCAAAGCAGCAAGCAGCCTGCATGGTAATTACTTTTGGACTTATTAAGCATAATTATCCCCTAATCGCATACAACCAGTAATTACTGTGGCTGTTACCAGGGGCCTACCCAGGCAGTACCGCCCGCAGCCCCGGGGTCCAACACCCAGCTGGGGCTTGAGGTGGTGCCGGTGCTCCCTGCCACAGGGTTTGGCGGGGGGGACCTTGCCTGCCACAGGGCTGCCGCACCCCCCACTGGGTGCTCCTTCAGCCTGGGCACCAGGCTGGTGAAGAGTTGCTCACGTCCGACAGCCCTCGGACCACTCCAAGCTCCAGCCTGGCCAAGTGCTCCCCACCCTGTTTCGCTTGTCTGATGCCACCCTGCCTCTGCCATGCTGTTTCCTCCTCCAGGGGCTCTCTTTTCCCCGTGCACTCCTCTTCCTTCCCTCCAACCACCCACCCTCTCTTCTTCCCTTCCTTCAAATATTTTTGAGTCTCTTTTATTCTTGGTACTAAAGATACAGCAGCAGTGTTGGGGGCGGGGGACAAAACTCATGCTTTCATGGAGCTTACTATTTGGGAGAGAGAGAGAGAGAGAGAGAGAGAGAGAGACAAAGAAGAAAATGGGTAAGTCATGTTATTAGAAGAGGTTGAGCACTGGAGGTTGAAGGAATAGAAAGCAGAATGATGACGATGTACAGGAGGGAGGGGTTAGAGAAATTCATAGCTTTAATAGGATGGCCCTGGGTTGGCCTCATGGAGAATGGGACACTTGAACAAAGACTTGAAGTAGGTGATGGGTTAACCTATGATGATATGTGGGGAGAGAATGTTCTAGGAAGACGGAGCAGCTAGTGTGAAAACTCAAAGGTGGGAACAGCCAAGGGGTCTAGGGTGTCTAGAGCAGGGGATGGGCGGAGGGGGGAGCAGGTCAGCGCCAAAAGGGAGCAGTGGCCGGTAGGGTCTGGTGGGCCCTTTAAGGATGCTGGTTTTCCTCTGCATGAAATATCTGAGCAGAGGATGGGCTTAATCTGACTAGTATTTCTGTGTCTCTACTCTGTCCATAGAGAGACAATGGGGAGCCCAGTAAGCCTGAGCTGTTGCAGCAGCCCAGGTGGGAAATGGTGGGGGCCTGGCCATGGAGCTGGGAGGAGTGGAAGGATTCCAGAGATGTTTTCAAGGCGGAGAGGACAGGATTTCCCAATAGGAGGGGAGAGAGGCATGAAGGATGCAGGTTTTTGGCCTCAACAACTGGAAGGAGGGAGTTGCCACTTACCAAACGGGAAAGAGGAGGGTGAAGCAGGTTTGGGAGGAGGGTGGGTGCTGGGCTGGGGGCATGTTCAGGTCTTGGATGCGCGAGAGAGGTGCTAGTCTGTGGTTCAGAGGAGACAGGTCTGGCTGGAGTGCACATGAGGGAGCCTTCCACACAGGGACAACATGTAAAGCATCTAGAGTGAAGGCACTCATCTAGTGAGCCAGTGGGGACAGGTGAGGAGAGGCCCATGTCCCAGCCCTGGGGTCTCCCAGGGTTAAGGGACCGGGGGGGGGGGGCGGTGAAGAGGAGCGGGCAAAGAAGCAGAGACACAGGAGGAGAAACCCAGGAGGAAGTGTGTCAGCAGGAGGGAGGGAGCTCTCTCCTGTGTTATCCTGGGACACCAGATTCTGCCTCTTCTACTGTCCTCACTCTGCTCTTTGGATTTATCCCTCTCCTTCCCAGCCCCCCACTCACGTTTTCTCTCTCCCCATGGCATTTTTTGTCTTCCTCCCAGTCTCTCTCCCTTGGGCTCCTTCTCTGGGCCTCAGCTTCCAGGCCCAGCCCCGCTGCAGGTGAGGCCCCTGGGGCGCAGGGCACCTGCCAATGTCCTGGGGTCTTGGAAGCAGCTTGCGGGCCTCGGGGCTGCACCTCCTGCCCACATAAAGCGTTCTATTTATTTACATGCCGTTCAGACTATTATTTATTAAGGTAACACTGTCAGCTATGCGCGCGCTGATTGTTCTTAATGTGCCCCCACCCCCACCTCGGGTTCACAAGGCGACATCCTCGTGGCGGCAGAGCCAGCGCGGTTCGGAGCGGGGAAACCGAGGCCCGAGCGCGCGGAGGGTGCGGGGAGAGCGGGTGACCTCGGGGTGCGCGCCGGGGCACAGAGGGTGCTGGGAGCGCGCAGTCGGAGACGTGGGGGTGCCGGGGCGCGGGCTGGGGGTCGCGGAGCTCCCGCCAGGAGAGCGACACCGAGTCTTGGAGCGGGTGGGGGACCCCGAGCACGAGGGGGCGGTTCCGGGGGACTCGGGTGCGGCTCTCGGAACGGATGGGGGACATCAGGACGGAGGGGAGGTGCAGGGGACCCAGGTGGGGGTTTTGGAGCGGATGGGGGACCCCGAGCGCGGGGCCTGGCGGGAGTGAGGTTGGGACGCACGGCGCTGGGGCCTCGCGAGGTTCGCCTGCCTTGTGGGCGGACAGACGGACGACCGCTGGGCCCCGGGAGGGGACCGTCGCCTCCCCCCACCACACCCGCGTAGGCGGCGGCATCGCCTCGCCCGATTCTCCCGACGTCAGCAGCGGCCGCGGGAGCCAGAGGGAGCGGTTTAATTGGCAGGATTTTGGGTTAAGGACAGATGTGGCTTCGCGGGGTTTGGAGGCAGGGCGCGCGGGGGTGGGGGGGGGGTGGGGGAGGGTGCTGGGCGGATGCGGGGGAGGGGAGCGGGGAAAACAGATTGAGAGAGACCCAGGCTAGGCGCCCCTAGAAAGAGGGGACAAAGGCAGAGTTGGGGGGGGGGTGGGAAACAGTGGGAGCGAGAAGCGGATGAAGGCGTGCGACAAATACAGCTGGGGAAGAACAGAGGCGACACGGAGGCCGCAGAGACCGCCAGGAGAGGGCGCTGGCGGGCTGGCTTCTAACCCCCGCCCCGCTTCTTGCCTGGGACCACCCCTTCCCTGTATTAGCCCAGGCCCATCCCAGGCAGTTTGGGACATTTATTCATTTAATTTTATTACTGGTATTGTGGGTACAGGGCCTGCCAACTCCCAAGCCTTGTTGGTGTCACCCTGAAAGTTCTCTCCGGGCTGGGAATCGCAGCTTAAGAAAACCAAGGGAACTGTGCCCTGTGCCTCCCGCCCTTCTCCCCCCCTTCTCCCCCCCACCCCCCAACTCTGTAAAAGCTGACTTGGGGCGGGCTGCGCAGGGGCCCCTGGGTCCCCCTTCCGAGCCGCACAGGGACAAACACTTTCTTCCTGCGAACACCGTGAAGGGAAGGATGGTGATTTTCCAGATAGGCACACGGGGGCTGGGAGAGGTGAGGTGAATCGCCCAGCCAGTGACAGGAGACAGGCTGGCTGGAAAGGCCGGCCCAGAAACTCACACTTTTTCCACTACTCAGGGCCAAACCTTTCATTGATGGTGGTTGTAATTTCATCGGGCCTCCGGCCCTGAGGGACAGTGTTGCGGTGGCCTGGAATTGCACCCAGTGGGTCTGCGGGGTTGGTGGCTGTTCTGCACATTCTCTGGGTTCCCAGAGGGCGTGTCTCCACCCCTGAGCCAGGCGTGGTGGCACAGGACTCTGCCACCTGCATGCTGGGGCCTTGTGGCCCAAGGGAAGAGTCCTTGTCTCCAGGAGAGCTGACAACCTCTGGGCAATCCCCACCACCCCTCTCATCCTGGAATGTTCTGAAGTCTGGAACCAGGATGGTAAAGTCACCAGCCTCAGAGTCGGAGGGAACCTTGTCCAGTCTTCCTCCCTCATTCCCTGAATGAGGAAACTGAGGCCCAGAGTCTGTGTGCTTGGAGTGACCTGGGCCTTCACAGCAGGACTTTTGGGGTGTGTGAACCGTGCCCCCCATCTCCTTATTTCAGCATGGGGGGGGATGGGTGTTACCACAAAGTGGGGGAGGGCAGCAAGATTTGTTTTGTGTGCCCCAGCCTTCTTTCCAGCTCTTGTTCCCGGTCACCTAGTGCTCTCTGCTGCCCCAGGACTCGAACTGCCCTGGGATAGTAGCCTTCTGCCCACCCTGGAGCTCCCCTTTCCCTAATAACGCTTCATTTTTCTGCCTTATCACCTTTTGCCTTAATGTATATTTACTTGATTTTGTGTTTCTTGTCCATCTCTCTCCACTAGAACATCAGCCCCATGAGTGTAGCATTATGGGTGAAATTGTGTCCCTCCACCCAAATCCATTTGTTGAACTCTTAACCCCTAGGACTCAGAATGTGACCATATTTGGAGATAGGATCTTTCCAGAGGCAATCAAGTTAAAATGAGGTCATTGTGGAGGGCCCTGAGCCACCAATATGACTGAGGTCCTTATTAAAGGGAAATTTGGAGGGGTGCCTGGGTGGCTCAGTTGGTTAAGCATCTGACTCTTGATTTTGGCTTAGGTCATGATCTCACAGTCGTGGGATCGAGCCGCACATGGGGCTCCACGGAGCCTGTTTAAGATTCTCTCTTCCTCTCTCTCTGCCTCCCCTCCTATGCTCTCTCTCAAAATAAATAAATAAATGTTAAAAAAAAAGGGGGGGGATTTGAAGACAGACACATCACAGGGAGACGGCCATGTGAAGACAGGTTCTAGGGCCACAAGCCAAGGAAGCACCGGAAGCCGGGAGAGGAGCCTGGAACAGACCCTTTCCTTGTAGTCCTCAGAAGGAGCCAGCCCTGCCAGCACCTTGAACTTGGACTTCCAGCCTCCAGAACAGGAGACATGAAATGTTCTGGTCAGTGCCTGTGGATACAGGCAGAGGCTGCTGGGCTCACTATGTGGCCCCGGGCTGGAACGGGTTACCCTGGCTTGTGACATGCAGTGATGAGGGCCAAATTCTGGGTGACCGCACAGATGGAACAGGGGAACCTGCAGAGGCAGAGCCGACATGTGGTACAAACAGGGAGTCTGGTGTCTTCAATCCTTTCCAATCTCACCTACCTGCTTTCTGTTCTTTTCCTGAATAGTATCTCTCCTCTGATCAGACCCATCTTTCTCCCACCCAGTGTGCAAAGCTCTCTGATCTCCCCTTAGGGGAGGAGGGAGGAGGGCTGTCTTCAGACTGATGATTGCCTGGGGACAGAGACCTAAGACAGGTGTCACTGGAGGTGCACAAGAGTTACCTCAGAGAGTGAAGGGTCTGATGGGGGAGACAACCCCTGGTCAGATGGAGGACGTAAGGCCTGTGGCCTCAAAGACCCTCCAGTCTGATGGGAGCTACACAGCCTTGCCCCGGGAGAGATCTGCAAATATGGTTGGGAGCCCCCTGTCTGATGGGGGAGACAGAACACACATATGTATACACTAGTAAATATCCCGTAAGAAGCTGCTGCTGTGGGAAGACCTGGGAAGGCTTCCCGAAGGAGGTGGGTTCTCGCGGAGTCTGCAAAAGGAGGGGTGCTAATATGGCGGAGAGGAGGAACAATGGGCAGAGCAAGGAAGCCCAAGTAGTCCCCTTTCCAGTTCCCGGGAGCTGGCCCAGCGTCTGGACTCACGGGTGAGTACGTGACCGGCGCAGCCTTTCAGTGGGCTTCCTAGCTATCACGAATCACCCATTTTTAGCAGGGAAAAAAGGCTGTTGACAGGGGACGGGAATAGCTTCTGAAGCCTCTCTCCATCCCTGCCCCTGCTGCCCCTCCTCTCTCCCGGAATGTTTCTGCGGGGCCCGGGTCTGGAAGGCAGGGCATGCCCACAGCGCCCTCTGCTGGAAGGCACCTGAACAGCTCTGCAGGCTCCGCGCGCCGAGGCGTTTGTGCCAACAGTCCGGGGTCCCTGCTCTGCGGCAGCCCCAGATTCCGAAGCCAGGAGTGAAGGATAGGACCTCGGTTAGTGCCTGGGAGGGTCCATATCTGTGACCTGGAAGATCTTGGAGTTTAAGAGTAGTGGAGGGGTGGTCAGTTCTGCTTGGAGTGGCCAAGGGAGCAATGGTAGACAACTCCCCCCACCCACCCCAGATCACACCGGGAGGCTCAGGAGCTCTGAGTATCTAGGGACCCTCCTCCCCCCAGGCTAGGAGAGGGCCATCTCCCAACAGATTACCCATGTCTCATTATATCAAAGAGGATGTGTCCCTTTCTTTCTCCAACCGTGGGTGTGGGGTGGCTAGACTTTGGGTGGGTGGTCTGGATCCTTCCAGGAGGGATTTAGGATTGGGAGATTCTAGGTGATGCTGAGAATGAGGGTGGCTGGTGCTGGGGGCAGAACAAGAGAGCTTGGCAGAGCTAGGCCGGGACTCACCGTGATGTGTTCTCCCCATTTCAGACCAGGATTAAGACTAATCAAGCCTAATGGAGCTCAAGTTTCCCAGGGGGTCAGTAGTGCCTTGGAGAGGACTGGCAGCCACAGGACAGAGAACCTAGGGGGCCAAGAGACCTGAACCACTGGGCTCTCTTCATTGTCTCCGTCCACCGAGTTCCTGGAGAGAACCCAGGGGTCCTGAGTTTCTGCTTTCTTGAGTATGTTTTCATAGCATGAGGAGTTAGGAGACCCTTACTGCCATCCCAGCAGGACACACACACACACACACTGGCTTTTACAGAATGCACAACCGGAGAAGAAAGCAAAGAAGCAAGTTTCATACAAAATGGAGTAGTGCCTGCTCACATATTAGTGAGATGCTAAAGGAACCTCAGGTCGAAGCTGCTGGGGGCTCAGAGAAAGGGCTTGTCTATGTCAGCGAAGGCCCATCACTCATCTGAAAGTCATCCAAGAGGGCCATGCTTGTGAGCAGTATTTCTGTTAGCTTTTGTAGTCTCAGCCCATTGGCTTCTCAGATTGTTCCTATTAGGGGCTGTTAGTACGTCACGGCCATGTTTCTGGCCCCTTAGGAATTCCTGTTTTAATCAACCGTCCTCCCTGGAGGCTGCAAAGGGATGACCGATGCAAGGATACGATGTAAGCTGCTAACGGATTTCCAGATGACTCAGGTTTGCTTTGGGGGTCCGTTTGTATGGGCTCTCAGGCAAGACGGTGGCTGGCGATGATTTTCGAAGAAATATATTTGTGATCGTTAATTGCTTCTGGGGAAAATCCGAAACGTGGACGTCAGCTGTGCAGAACGACTGTAGCAGGTGCTGTCAGCACCTTGCATTGTATCCCCATGGCTGGTATTCAGCTCCGGGGCATGGGGGCTAGATACCTGCCAATACCTGTACTTCTTTGACCGGAGGCTTTCTCTAGTTGCAGAAGTGAGCCCAGCTCGGCCCCCCATGGCAGGCCAGACGTGCCAAGGAAAGAATGCCTGGGAGTGACCCTCAACCAGTGACCGAGTGGAGCTGGAGCCTGCGCTCACTCCTTCCTTCTCTGTGAGCTTTGAGATGGGCATGTACTTTGGTTTCCAGAGCCCTGTGGGATGAAAGTCCACACTCATAGTAGTAACCTGCTCACAGCATTCCCTTTGTTGGTGTTTTGTGCTGCGATTTTACTTCCTCACTTGCCTAAGGGTGTGCTTCCCGGGGATCATACGATTACCCTATTTGCACTGAATCCTTATCTCAGGCTCCTCTTCTGGCTGAACTACTGCGACCAACTTGTCCCGATTTCCCCGGGGTTGCCCCAGTTTTAAAAGTGAAAGCCCCACGTCCTGAGACTGCCCCACACTTCAGTCCCAGGCAAACAGGGACACTTGATCAAGGGGGATCCCAAACCAAGACAGATGTGACCACACTAAGCAAGGCAGACAGAGCACTGAACCACGAGTTTGAAAGCCCAGTATCAGTTTCGAGAACAAAAGAACAGACACAAGTATAATTTTGCCATATCGTCGGGTTCATTAGTTTTTATGAGCTAAATGCCTATAAGAGAACAGTAGCCACCATTTACAAATAAGCCATTCCTTTGAAGACAGACACGGTCATACAGCCCCAGAGCGTGGTTTGCTAATTATTGGTGGACATAAGACGGCTGACATCCAGGACTCCCACAGTGTTGACATGACCGGCTACCGGGAAAAAGGCAACGTGTATTCTGAGGACAAGTAGTATCACAGGCACGGTGGGGACATTACAGATGAGCAGGCAAGGGGATGGGGCAGCACGGTGTAGGCACTTAAGGCTCCGAGGGGGACAAGCACCGGCCATGCCACTTGAGCCAAAGCCACCTGGGCAAATAGTGAAACTACACGGCGTGTGTCACCACATTCGACCACATTGAGGCAAGGCGCTTTGCCTCGGGAAGCGGCTGTAAGCTCAAGGCAGCTGGCTCCGAGCCAAGGAGGTTTGCAGCATGAACAGGAGAAATCCCACTTTGGCGGGTAACCTGGGAGGCAGTGCTGTTGAGAGGCCAAAGTCAACAGGCTGGGGGCCGGGTGAACACGCAGGTCAGGGGGCTCCACTGGAGGGGGGCTGGGAGCCCGGCTGGGAGATGCAGCCAAGCTCCTGACCTTAGGACAGATCTCTGAAGATCAGATTATCCAGCTGCAAAATGCCACACACGCCCCTGCCCTGGTTATTTTTGTACTGGAGCTGTGGTGCGTGCTCCGGCTGAGGAATGCGCCTGTTTGGTTGGGGGGGAGGGGTTGTTGATTTCCCTGGTCCCTGCTAGTTGGTGGCAAGAAAAAAAAGATCTCCCACGGGTCATGAACACAACCCATTCCTGGTAGCAATGCCCTTCTCTTTCCCTTCCCAAAGCCCTAGGATACAGGATGCGTTTGTGTCTGGGGGCCACTTGGGGATGCTCCAGGACGCAAGTAGGGGACAGCAGCATTTGGATACTGCAACAGCAGGTGCTGTGTCACAGGCTGTAGTGGGGCAGGTGAACGGGGTGGCCGGTCACACAGATCGGGGGAGACCCGTTTCCTCGCTTCCTTTCACCGGGAGTCCCTGCCAAGAAAGAGAGAAGGTTCCCCTCCTAGAGAGCAGGTGAAACCCCCACCCCCACCCCCACCCCCACCCCCAGCAGGTAGTTTTGGAACTAGCTACTCCATTCATTCATCACAGCAGCACAGGCCAGTAGATGTCGTTTGTCCACAGGCAGGGGAAGGACTGGGCAACCGCAAATGCGTCGGCTGGAAACCAATGCCTCTTCTCAAATCCAGTGCAGGCCTGCCTAAGTGCGGGGCCCAGTTTTCCCCGGGATCCAGAGTTGATCTCCTCCGCTGAGGGAGGACTCTGGGTGTGGCGGGAGGCTGGCTCCTCGGGACACTTTTGTGGCGGGGACTCCCCTGCTCCACCTGGCCAAGGAGGCTCACTGCAGGTGCTCCCGCGAGAGTGCCACGCCGCCTCCATTCTGGCTACACCATACACGCGCTGCTGCGGGCAGCTCTATCGTGCCATCCGTGTCAGAAAGCTCAGGGGCTGGCCTTCGGTGCAAATGATGCCCAGACAGCACAGTCTGAGGCCACACCTGCACGTGACAGAACCACAGGCCGGGGATGTCGCAGCTCAGGCAGCTTAAGATACAGCACCCCCCAGAGGTGGGGAAATGGTTCACGGAGGAGACATTCTTCAAATACTTCTCGCCAAGCTCCAAAAGCACAGGAGTACCACCCGACATGTTCACTATGCCGCCCGGTGTGCCTGGCATCCAGAAGGATCTCTTTGAATATCAGTGTCTGCAAACCCCTGAGGGAGATCTCCACCAGAATGTTCCCAGCTGAATAATCCAGGGGACAGCAACCTTCGGAATCACCTCATTGGAGCCTGACAATACATATTTACATATTCATGACTCTGAGTCGTCTTGACCTAAAGAGATCTGTTTTCCTAGTGTTTCCCCAACATATTTGTCTGCCCTGACAGTTTCTCATGAATTGCTAATTCACATATCCACCAAGGGATAGTGTTGGAAATGCTGATGGAGCGTGAGCTCCTCATTCTACAACAGACAAAACAGGGCCCAGAGAAAGCAAGCAACTTGCCGGAAGTCACACAGCACGCTGGTGGAGTTTAGACCAGCACTGAAATCCCCCACTCTCCTCAGCGTTCTCCCCAATGAAGTGTCCAGCCTTCGCTGGTCAGTACCACTAGGCATTTGTAGTCTCCTGATTCCCCAGCCAGGCAGGGCACAAACGTTTCTTTCCGTGACCTAGAATGCAAGGGTTAGTTTAACAAAGGATCCAGGTTAATCCAAGTTAATCCCAAGTGCAGGGATGATGTTTCCCTCCTTGAGAATTTCTGGAACCGTCTTAGCTTCAGCGCCTGTGCTAATTACCTAACGTTCTTAACTTTTCCTTAAAGCGAGTCCCTTCGGTTCTCTGCTTGGCAATCCTAGGGGCAGATTCTAGAGAAACATGCCATCTCAATACCTCTGAAGTTTTTAAAAAAAAATGTCTTTTCCAGATGTCCCTCAGAGCCCTTGGGTTATTTGCAATCAATGAGAGTTTGTCCCTTTGCACCTTTGGGTGCTGGGCAGGAGAGCCAGGGGGTCAGAGGTCAGCAATTTGCTTATGCATCAAAATCGCCTGGAGCCCCAGCAGCCGCTAGAGGAGTAGGAACTGAGGACGTTCCCTGGAGAAGGGGGTGGTCCACCCACCACCTTGCTGGGTGCTCGATTACCCCTTTCAGTTCCACACTGGGCCACCTCGAACCTGTTCATTGTCCACACTGAGCCTGGAGGCCCAGAATCAGGTGAATCACGAGGCCAGACAGCCCAGTCCAACCTCACTGTGTAAGAGGAGGGAGGAGGCCCAGGAAGCCCATGCCACTGGCTCAAGATCACACAGATAATGAGAGCAAGTCCACGGTCGCTAAGAGGGAAACATCTCAGAGGCAGAAAATCTGGGAATGTCCGAGCACGGGGGAGCCTCCCAGCTCCAGGGCACCCAGCACGGGGAAGCCGTTGCCCAAACCGGTGCCAGGAGTGCGCACTCTCAGCCTGACTGTTGTTTCCATTCCTGGTGAGCCAAAGGGGGATGTCACACTCCTCTCTCCTGACCCTGAAGCTGGGCTGCTGGCTGCCGGCTGCAGAACCACTACTTTTGGGCAGGGGTGTGTGTAGGGAGATAACACTGTCCTTACACCTGCTTGAGGCCTTGGGCACGAGAGCCTAAGACCCTTGTCCCTCTCAGTGGCACTGATTTTAAGCCAACACCCCAGACGGTCACCCTGCCCCAGCTGGGGTCGTGGTGGCCACGGTGTTGGTGACTGCCCGGCTTGGTTCCTCCCCAGAGGGTGATTCGGAAGCAGAACAGTGGGCCGGGCAGCAGGCGGGACTTTATATGAAGCCTCCAGCCCCTTCCCTCCCCTGGGGATAGATCGATTGCCTGCTTTTTGGAGCCTCAGCAGAAGGCCAGGGCAGAGCTCTGCTCAAGGGCGGGCTGCACAAGGGGCACATCCAGTGGGGACTCCTCTTCTCCATGCCCGAAGGGCATTCTGCTGGACGCCCTCTCTCCCTCAGCCCCTGCTGCAGACCGGGCATTTCTGGAGGCTTCGTGAGGCCGGGACTTGTGCCAGAGCCCATGGCTCCTTTCCTCCACAGGTCAGTTTGCTCCGTGGGGACCTCCAGACCTCCCTGAGGGGGCTTTGTGCCGGGGCCATGGGGCCTGAAGGGACGGCTGATGGAGACATTAAGGCCTTAGGGAGGGGGGCCTGTGGGTTCAGCCTGGGGTCTCAAGCTGGTGGACTTCCAAGGGAGTCTTCGGGGCAGAGATGACTGGGACCAGCCCCCAGGGAACCTGAGGTGGCCACAGGCCCGCCACCACATGGTGTCACAGGTGGGCCGGAGACAGGGAAGTCCCCAGGGGCTGTCTGCTTTACAATTCAAGCCTTCCCTGTCTTTGAATTAATCTCCCCTCCCCGCTGGAGCTGGTGGCCCCAAAGGCATGGCAGCTGAGCACTGGTTCTCTGTGCAAAGGGGGCCCCTCTCCCCCACAGTGGTGTGGCTGGAGAAGGTCCCAACTGCCCCCCGGTGCAGCCAACACGGGGGTCCCTCTAGTCCCTCAGGGCAAGCTGAGTTTGCCTCGCACAATTCTGGAAAGTGTACAAATGACTTCAGGGGTCTCCTGGTTTCTCCTCTGACTTCTGCCAGCATGTCTATTCTTTTGGGACTATTTTTGCCCACAATGAAGCTTCGTTTCAACACCTCAGCTCATAGGGGGTCTCAGACCCCTTATCTTCCCCGCCTCCTCTCCTTAGATAGGAAGTCACAGTAAATCTGCAAACTAAAAAAGACCGAGGGCTTCCTAGCCCAGGGAAAAGGCCCCCAACGGACTCTTTTGTAACGTGTTGGGAAGGATGGTTCTCCAGTCGGTCTGTAGGTGGGATTTTGGGATTTAGGGGTCCTGGACCGTCACTGTGGAGCGAGCAGAGGTGGTCTCCTCGTGCTTAGATGAGGCTCGCAGTTCTGGTTACTGGCAGCCTTTGGGTTCGCTCATCCACCCTTTTATTTGGCAGGGGTGGGGGGCTTTGCCTACGTGACTCTCCTCCAGGAGAACTTGGGTTTAAACTGTATTTTCTCTCTCCCCACCCACGGCTCCCTGGATGTCCAGCAGAAAGGAACCTCCAGAGCTTCTAGAGATCTAGTCCACCTCCCTCACCTCACACGCTTATTTTACAGGTGGGGAAACTGAGGCCCAGACAGGGGGCAGGGGCTGGCCTAAAGTTGCACAGCTAGGTGGTAGCAAAGTTGGGATTGAACTCAGGCCTCCCGGCTGCCAGTCCAGGGCTCTTTCTAGCAGCCAATATATTGGCTGTAGCTTCAAAATCTCCCCCCACCCAGGCCCAAATGGTCCCCTCCCTCTCCTCCCACCCCCCCCCCACCCCCCACTACACATAATTTGGGTTATAGCAAAGCATATCGAACTCCAGATTCTCGTCCCAATGCCGCAGGAGCACGAACAGCTGGCGGGCGGCCGCCTTGAGCGTGCCCCGCGTGCGGCCCTCGGGCACCTCCTGCTGTTCCAGCCACGAGTTGGCTTTGGCGGCCACCAGCTCCCACTCTACAAAGTAGGAGGCCGAGCTGTGCTCCAGCCATGCCAGTGCCACCACCGTAGCCCAAAGCTTCCCTGTGTGTTCGATCGCAGCCCTGGTCTCCCAGCCTGGCTTGCCCCCCGCCGGAGGCTCTGGGGAGAAGCCATCACAGGAGGGGTGCCGGGCCGAGGGGCCGGCGGTGCACAGCTGGGGACTTGGGGTCTTGGGCTCGGGCTGGCGGGTGAGGGGCACTCGGTGGCAGGTGAAGGGTGAGGTCCACTTGAGCTTCTCCATGGGGACGTGGATGGCCTCGCAGAAGGCTTGGTTGAGCAGGAAGGCTCCGGAGGCCAGCTGCAGAGACACCTGTGTTGGGGGGAGCCCCTCAGTGGGCCTCAAACTTTTCAGCCTGTGCAGCCCCGGGCCGGGCAAAAGCCTGGGTCCACACCGCCCGCCCGTTCATCCCCGCCCCCCAGCCTGCCCCTCCTGCCTGGGAGACTTGAGGGGTACCCAGGCCAATTAAGCCTCTCAGGATTGCCTGGTTCCTGGTCTGTGTCCCCACAAGACACTTAGTGCCATGAACTTAGGGACTCTGTTCATCCAGTTCAAGGTTGTCTCCCAGGGTCTAGCACTGTGCCTGGCTCAACAAATACTTACTATAAGCACAGTGCTGTGCTGCTCAGGATATTTGGAAATTCAAAGTGACACTATGCCTCAGGAGTGTAGGGACTGGGTCTGTGTGGTGAAAAGCTCACACCGCGTCCGTCTCCCAGCACCCTCTGATCCCCAGATATGCTGGGGCCAGGCCCCTTTGTTCCTCAATTCAGAGACGCCCCTGCCAGACCTGGGCACCTCACCCTGCCCGCAGCACGCCGGGCTGTCTGCAGAGCCGCTTACTAAACACATCACGTGTCCCTGGGGTGTTAATGTTACTCACTTGTGAGCTATTCCAAGGCTTATTTTTATGTCTTGAAAAATAAACACACATAGGTGGTGGAGTAGAATGCAAAATTCCTGTGAATTTTTAAAGCAAAGACAGCGGATTGCAAAGAATGTTCACGATGCTGGTGCTGGATTCGAGCGACACTCCGAGGCCCCAGGTCCTTTCCCTGTTGGCTACTTGGGTGGGAAGGTGTAGGTCTTCTTCCCTTTGTGAAGGGGGAGGGGTGGGCAGGAGGCTCACAGGAAGGCCCCTCGGGGAGTGTGGGGGGCTGAGGTCTGGGGTCTGGGGCCACTCACCAGCGGAATGTAGTCGAAGTTCTGGCTCCCTGGGGTTGGCTCCGGAGCCTTGGTCAGTGGCTTGCTCAGGAAGCCCTTGGCTGCTCGAGTCAGCAGCCTGGACTTGTGCAGATTCAGCCTGTGTGGGGGGAACCGGGGACAGGTGGCCGTAGCTGCCCCCATGGTGTCCCTGGGAATCTCCCCCCTCCCCCCATGCTCACTCAGCAGCTTCTGAAAGTCAGGGCCAGAAAGAATGTGACAGATGGTTTCCTCCAACCTCCTCATTTGACAGCTGGGGAAACTGAGGCCCAGGGAGGGAGGTTTGCACTTCCCGAGACATTCAGTGAGTTAGCGGCAGCCTGGACAAGGAACGTCCCGTATTCTTTTTTTGACCCTCTTCTGATCATGTATTCCTTTCAGCCCTGGGGGTCAGAGAGTCTTGGGGCAGCCCTCCCAGGGGATTTGCACCTGCATAGAGACCATGGATGTGTGGGGGCTTCTGCTGTGTGATGACGGGAAGATGGTGATATTTCTGGGTAGGGAGCCTCCTGGATCCCTTTCGGATTGTTCGTTTTTGTCTAAATGTCAGGCTGGGCCTGCTTTCTGCCTTTCACACTAGGGGTGGCCACAGGGAAGCTGATCCCACGTACCTGGATCCAAAGAGACTCTCTGAGGCCTTCAAGGAAGACAGGGTATTGGTGGCCAGACTGCGCAGGGGACCTGGAGAGCCACAGAATGACAGTTGGGACCTGACAGATGACCCTGTCCAATGGCTCACTCCCCAGCTGGGAAACAGCGACCCAGAACGGGGCAGGGTCCTGCCTAGGTCCCTAGGGATCCACGCTGATCATTAGGCTGTTTTTATTAATTAATTAATTTATTTATTAAATTTTTTTTTAATGTTTATCTTTATTTTTGAGACAGAGAGAGACAGAGCATGAGTGGGGGAGAGGCAGAGAGAGAGGGAGACACAGAATCTGAAGCAGGCTCCAGGCTCTGAGCTGTCAGCACAGAGCCTGATGCGGGGCTTGAACTCACAGACCATGAGATCATGACCTGAGCTGAAGTCGGACGCTCAAACGACTGAGCCACCCAGGTGCCCCTCATTAGGCTGTTTTTGACCCAGGTGGTGTGGGGAAGGGTGAAACGTGTGTCCACATATAAGAAATAGGCCTCCAAGTTTCCTTGGGTGGCAGCCACTGGTATCTTCTGGAAGGTTACCCGTGGGGGCAGTGACAGTTTCTCATCAGCCCCCCTCACCCCCGAGTGGGGACACTGAGCTTCCTTCCCTGGCATATTGCTGGAGGATTCTAAGCAGAGCTAGGTGCTAGAATGCTCCCTCCACTGAGAATTGGGAGGTCTGATTCCAGGCCTCGTGTTGTCACTAACTTGCTGTGTGACCTTGGGGAAGTCACTTCACCTCTCTGAATCTTAGTTTCCATGTCTTTCAATTAAGGATACTCCTATTTATCTCACACAGGGGCATTTTGAGGAATAAATAAACCACCAAAGACTTTGTAGGGCTAACACTCTCCTGGCTCAAGGATCAATCACTCCACTATCTTAATGAAAGAGAGAGTCAGCTAACTGCCTACTCACCTTCCGAAGCGGCATACTTTTCGCGGCCCGGGGATGTGGTCTCTCTGAAGGGTGCACTGGGGCTTTCCTCCACATCTACAACAGAGGAACCGGTGAGGCCTGAGCCCCCTGGGCCCTCCCTTTCCCCACCTCTCCTGCCCCCCCAAGGAAAGCGAGGGCAAGAATTCACAATCCCTGGGGGTAAGTTGGACGAACAAGGCCAGGGTTTCCATCCCTGTTTTATGGTCCTTCGTCTTCCAAAGATAACACCATCACTCCACCGGAAGAGTCAGAGAAGCCTGGGTTCAAATCCCAACTCACCCATTGACTAGCTGTGTGACCTTGGGAAAGCTACTTCCTTTATAAACTGAGGTCGCAAATTGAGGATAATAGTATCTACCTCGCAGTGTTGTCTTAGGGATCAAGGGAGACAATACACAGATGACAGTGCCAGGTGCCTGGCCCATGGTAAGTGCTCAATAAAGCCCTGAGCTCAGACCCAGCAGAGAAATGCAAGCAGCCCGGGGGTCTGAGGGTGGGGGGCGAGGTGGGCATTCGCTCACCAGGTCTGTGCCTCACTGAGAAGGGGCTCCTGCCAGCTCTCCAGAAGGCATGAGAACATGGCACTAACTTGTCAGAGGGCTCTGAGCCTCAGTTTCCCCATCTGTAAAATGGGGATAATAACTGAACATAGCTGGTTCAAAATGCATACTCACGGTGCTTATTCTTATGATTGTTTCAAGGGCTGGACAGCGATGGGCAATATACCATAAGGGAATTTCCAAAATATGGAAAAAGCTTCATGCATAAATGTTTATCAAAGCCTCTATGTTCCCTAGGAGGCCATTAGTGGCTCTGTGAGGGCCAGGAAGATCCGTTTATCGCTGGGGGTGCGGGAATAGCACAACAGTGCACCAGTGACTGAACGCCTGAGTGACGGAGGCACTGGGAGGCAACATGGCAGTTAGCCTCATGGCTCTGGAGCCAGACACTGCCTGGGTTCAAGTCCCAGCTCTCCCAGCTGTGTGATATTGAGTAAGTCACTTAACTCCTCTGAGCCTCAGTTTCCTCATTTCTCAATGAGGAAGAGAAACCGTGTCAGATAATTAGAACAGTGGACAGCACACAGAAAGTTCTCAGGAAATGTCAGCCATTGTCATCCTTGGGGAGGGAAAGGGCTTGGGATAGAGTCAGAGTGTAGAAGTTATAGACACTTGGGTGTGAATCAGAGGTCAACTGAAAAGAAGGTATTTGTGGGGCGCCTGATGGCTCAGCCAGTTAAGTGTCTGATTCTGGATTTTGGCTCCAGTCATGATCTCCCAGTTCATGGGATCAAGCCCCACATCCAGCTCTGTGCTGACAGCATGGAGCCTGCTTGGGAGTCTCTGTCTCTGTCTCTGTCTCTCTCTCTCTCTCCACCCCCCCGCCCCTCTTCTGCTCACGCTCTTTCTCTCTCTCTCTCTCAAAAATAAACTTAAAAACATATAAAATTAAAAAAAAAAGAGAGAAAAGAAGGGATTTGTGATTTTGAAGGAAGCCATGGGCCACCAAGAACTGAGCTATGGAGAAATGAAAAGGTAGACAGAAATTTCCTCTAGACTGGAAGCCCGGCTTGGTTCAGGGGTTACAGCATGCTCCCCCCAGTTTTGGAGGCTCTGAGGGACCAAAGAAATGGCAGAGCTTTTTAATTCTGGAGTTACACTCTCTTCTACCCCTCACACACTGTTCCTTTTTTAACCCACCAATGTCTGTAAGGACTTTCTAGTCTCTCAGGTAAAAAACAATCAGGATCTGGGTGCCTGGCCTAGTGGTCAGGTGGGACTTCTGACGTCCTTCCCATGCACAGAAGAAGGCAGGACATCCTCACTGAACATGAGAGGGCACGAAGGAAAGGGTTAGGACCAGTGCAGTAGTTAGGCTGTCTTTGGAGGGACCAAAGGACGCACGTACATTCAAGACACGCAGGGTGAAAGCGATCCCGTGAATTAGTGCAAGGTCACAAAAGGGTCGAATCATGAATGTTTAAGGACCCAAGCTGTAGGCACAAGGAAATCAGGCGAAGGCAGAAAGGAAGCTTTGGGAATCCTGACAGAAGCAGATGGTAGGACCCAACCAGATGAAACTGCCTCTTTGTTCCTGGCTTTCCCCCTGGTTTGTTAGCTGTCTTGGCATTTGCTGCCTGGGAGGACTCGGGAGACTGGAGTCAGAGAACAGCCACCGGCTTGGCAAACCGTGAAGGGGGAGACGTGGAGGGATGGCGCGGGCATGCAGGTGCCCCGCAGCTCGCTCCGCGAGGCTGTGTTGATGGTGGCATGCTTGGGCCATGCTGAGCCTCGGGGAGCCCAGGAGGCCTGGCCCCACCCAGGCCCTGTGAGGACCCAGAGTGCAGACTCAGAGACTGGCCTCCGCGGCCTTGGACACGGGGCCCAGGCTTCAGAGCACGCCTGAGGCAGCTCTTACTCAGGTTCTGGAATTTGCCATCTCCTGCTGCCGCCGAGTAGTCCCCGAGGAGGGTCTGGGACCGTCTGAAGCCGGCAGAGGTTCCCCTCCACTGTCGGGTCAGGACCTGAGAGCTGACCATCCGCCATGCAGCACCTTCACGAGGAAAAGGAGAAGGGGGTCAGATGGGTACCGTTGTGTCAGTCCTTTGCCTCTCCCCCGAGGCTAGTGGGAATGATTCTGGCTTCAGTCTGTCACTTATCCAAAGGCAGAGAGACATTTTACAAGGCAAGACCGTGAGCTTTGGAGCCAGAATGACCTGGATTTGAACCTCAGCCCCATCTCTTAGCAGCTGGATGGGGTGCTCACCACTCTGTGCCTCAGTTTTCTTATCTAGAAAATGGGGATAATAACCTTGCTGGGTACATGCTATTGCTGAGCTAGCGTTCAGAAAGCAGCAATGTTTTCTAGTTAGTTAAAAGGCTGGTTTTCTCAGGAACACCCCATTTTCCTTCTCTCTTAGTTTACTGTCCCAGAGACTGAGGTCCCAGTTCCTCTCCCACAGGGAAGGCCCCTGAAGTCCTAGGGCCCCACCAATGGGGGATGGGTAGAAGACAGATGAAACTATAGCACCCTCGAGTATGTTTTGGGGAACCCCACTTTTGGAGAACACTAGTCTGTAAATTATGTCTTAAAAAATACCAAGGAGTTCTATGGGGAGGTAAGTTTAGAAGATGCAAACTGCAGTCCATTCTCTGAGCCTCCTGATGTAGATTAACGTACTAAAAAAGGCTCTGACAAGTTCTGCAATCAAAAGTTCCGAGCTTAATCCAGTGGTTCCTAAATGTATTTCCTAACTAGTACTTCCTAGTTTTGTGCTGAATGGCCATGAACGGCACATGGAACTAGGGTACTGATTTCCTGGAGCACACTTTGGGAGGTACTGATCCAGGTCTTAAGGGGCTGGGGGACTTGGGTTAAGACGTGGGCCAGGTCCCCAAACCTTACAGGCTGTGGGCTACAGACACTAGGAGGACAGTCTGAGATGGGAGGGGAGGGAGAGACATCCTGAATGTCATTCAGGATGACAAAAGCCCCGTGAATGAGAATGCCCAGTGGAGGAACAGCCTGGGCTTCTGGCCAGAACCTGAAATGAGACATCTGAAAGAGGGAACGGGTCATTGATTATTTTGGTACCACAGATGAAAAACAGCAGGGGGAGGGGGGTGGGGGGGGGTGCACAGGAGAAATGAGGAGAGGCACATTTTGTTTTCAAACATTCTTTCAGGAGGTTTGCTAAAAGAAACAAAAAAGAAAGAAAAAAAGAAAATGGAGCTGGCAGCGGACGGGAAAATGAAATATAGGAAAGAAAAAGTACATATAGTTTATGCCCCTATGGAGAGTAACTCACCAAGAAAAAAACAAAAACAAAAACAAAAACCAAAAACCAAAAACCAAAAAACCTAGAATAATTCCCTGAAGAGAGAATCTTTCCTTGTCTATGAGCCTGGCAGCGTTTAGAAAGATAAGCAGCATGCAGTGTTGGGGAAGGGAGATTTCTGAACAACCTCTGGGCAGGGTCAATTTTGCACAATACATCACAGTTTTCAACGGGCAGAACTTTGGATGTGCACTCTTACTTCTGAGAGTTAATTGGCCCCAAGGAGATAACCAGACAGGGGCATAAAGATGTTTTTTGCACCGTAATTTACAATAATCAAAAGGGGGTTAAAATGAAGGTCTAATAACACAGGGCTGGTGAAATAGGTTCTGATAACCCTTAAGAGGCGGCGGAGAGGAGCAGGAGGGAACACGTGCTGGAGGCAGATCGCTGGGATTCAAAGCCTGGCTCTGCCCCTCCCTGCTGTGTGACCTTGGGCAAGTAACTTAACTCCCTCTGCCTCTGTCTTCCCATCTGTAAAGTGGGGGGGGGGGGCTCATAACAGCATCTGGGTTGCAGCGCTGTTTTGAGAATTAAGTCATTTGCTGTAAAGTGCTTTGGGACGCTGTCTAACTGGCTGTTACAATGATGAAAGTAGAAAACCCTGCAGGTATTAAAATGGTGATATAGATTCAGCTTCGTGGAAAGATATTTTCTACACCCATAGTTTGGAAAATGTAGCGCATATTGGTATGATCCAATTCATGAAAAAATTATCTGTCTTTTGATTTCGCTACATGTAGATATTCATAGAAGTCTGGAAGGATGGTCACACCAAGGAAGTAATTAGTACTCATTTCTGGAGGACTGTCAGTTCCAAGCACTTTTATTTATTTTAGGTCTTTCTGTATTTTGGAACTTTCTCCAGTGAGCACACATTGTTCCAGTTGGAAAAATACAATAAAATCATATTCACTTGGTGGGAAAAAGGGAGTGGGGTGGTTTCATGGCCTTCTGCAGAGCAGTGGGAAGGGGGCTCATGCGCCCCCCACCCTATGGTGACCAAGTCATCTGCCAGGGGCCCCTTTTGCTTCTAGGTCATTCCTTGAACTCCTCTCGGTAGGCCTATGCTCCTTTGTGTCTCAGTTCCCCTCTGCCAGCCAAGGGGGGCACTGCTTGTTCCTCAGGCAGGCCCCAGCCACCCATCCGCCTTACCAGAATTGGGGTACCCCACCACGGTGGGCAGGTACCGGCTCTCGCTCACGTCCACAGGAACAAAGGCCGTGTATTTGCTGATGATGTTGCAGGCCTTGCTGGTGTGCACAGCGTTTACCTGGTAGCGGCGGCTGGACCCTGCAGAGGGAGAAGTTGGGGGTCAGTGTGCAGGCTCGGAAAGTCCCCCTTGATGCGGAAGTTCTGGAAGCTAAAAGAAGGGCTAGACCAGTGGTCCTCATCTTTGGGATTAAATAAGCCTTTAAGGGGTGCCTGGGTGGCTCAGTTGGTTAAGCGTCTGACTCTTGATCTCAGCTCAGGTCATGATCTCAACGGCTGCGTGTGTTTGAGCCCCTCATCGGGCTCTGTGCTGGCAGCGTGGAGTCTGCTTGGGATTCTCCCCCTCTCCTCGCTCTCTGTCCCTCCCCCACTCGGACTGCTTCTCTCAAAATAAATAAATAAACTTTAAATAAATGAATAAATAAATAAGCCCTTAAAATTGAGGGGATGCCTTGACCTTAGCCCCCACCCCAGATTATTAACCTCTGTCATCATTTCCTAAAAGGACATTTTAATGTCAAAGAGCTAAGACGTCTTAAGACAAAAAAGATAGTTACACTCCTTAAATAATTTCAGCATTATTAAAAAAATCCTCTAGGGGCGCCTGTCTGGTTTGGTCTACTGAGCATGTGACTCTTGATCTTCGGGTTGTGAGTTCAAGCCCCACGTTGGGTGTAGGGATTACTTAAAAATAAAATCTCAAAAAAAACCCCAAAACCTTTCTGTTGTCTGTATTTTCCATTTTCATTTTGCAGCTATCTGGTAAAAACTTTGTAGCAGGACTTTGCAGGTTCCCTGACTGGGTGGGGACCCCTGGTCTGGCCCATTGGGACAATCTTGCCAAGAAGAATGAAAACCAGAGAGGGAGAGGGGCAAACACAGGGTCACACAGCGAGTCAGTGATGGATCTGAATCAAATAGATCCATGGAACAGGTGAGCAGTCTCTGGCTTGCTGCCTCCAGAGGGCTGTCTGTGTGAGGATCCAAGGAGATAAAAGGTGTACAAATGTTTTGTAAACTGTAAGGTGAGGTGCTCATGGAAAGAAAATGATGATATATATTAAACGAAAGTACAAATAATATAAAATATAAGCAATACATTATTGTATAAACAAAGCATGAGCCTATAAACAAGTACTATTCTCTATTTATATCTATATCTATTCTCTAAGTGTGCACCACCCTGATCCCAGGAGTCACCATCTTAGGAAAGTTTGTCCCACTTCCTGAGCTAAATTAGCTCCCCTCTCTTCCCGTTATAGGATTTCTTGGATCCCTGTATTTCTTAATAGCACTTAGGACAAATGCACTCAATTAATTGTGTGTATAATTATTTGATTGATGTCCGCTTCCTGGCTAGTCCTTGTCAATCAAGCACTCGTAAGTAAGGGTAGGAATTGTGGTGGTCATCGCACTGTTCAGCCTCGAGCCTGGCCCCCCGCTGATCCAAAATCAATAAAATGGCCTTGATGAGTGAGGGAGTGGACCTACTGGGTTTGGGGGGGGGGTTCCCTAAGAAGGTGCGTCCCAGGGGAGCGGGTCAGGTGGGACAGGGCTGGCTCCATCGTTCTGTCTCCGGAGCCCTACAGGGGGCGCTGTAAGGGGAAGCCGTGGGGAGTGAGGGGGAATGGGGGACCTGTAGTAGAGGGGAAGAAGGAAAGAGAGGAAAGGACGGATCACCGGAGGGGGTGAGAGGGGTGGAGGAGTCCCTGGGGAGGAGAAGGCGGCTGGGGGATGGGGGCTGATCAGGAGAGGATGGAACACCTGGCTGTGTGTGTGGGCGGGGGGAGGTGGAGGGAGGGCTGGGGGGTTGGGGGAGAGGAGAGGCACTTGGAGGCTGCAGTGTAGGGAGAAGAGGTGGAGCATAGACAATGGCAGCTGTGGGAAGACAATGGCACCTGAAGCCAGGGGAAGGGAGCAGATCTCCGGGTGGGTGGGCCGGGAGGGCGATGGGGCATTGGGCGGGGCTGTGGGGAGGGGGCGGAACGCAACAGCTGGGAGGGGGCGGATCATGGTGGGAAGCGTGGGATGGGCATTGGGCGGGGCTGCGGGGAGGGGGCGGATCATGGTGGGAGGAGTGGGATGGGCATTGGGCGGGGCTGCGGGGAGGGGGCGGATCACGGTGGGAAGAGTGGGATGGGCATTGGGCGGGGCTGAGAGGAGGGCCTCCGGGAGGGCAGATAGGAGTGCGCAGGCCGTGGGGCTCACCTTGCTCGATCTCGTTCTCGCGCTCCGCCAGCTGCTCGAAGTCGCGGATGATGGCGCGGGCCGCCAGGTGGTGGAAGGTCTCGCTCCACAGGTCGGCCTCGTGTGCCCCTCCCCTCTCCGGGCCGGGGGGCCCCAGCTCAAAGCTCACTTCCCACTGCAAACGTTGGCTGTCGCGCAGGCCCTTGACCACTGCCTTGCCCAGCACCGGGGCTGGGGTAGGGGGCCTGCTGGGACTGACACGATCCTCGGACTCGGCCAGGGGTTCCCAGTCCGAGGACGTCTCGGTCTCGAAGGTGGAAGGGTGATGGGACGGTTCTGCGAGTGGAGGGACAAGCAGGTGGTGCTCTGAGCTGGGGCACAGAGGGTCAATCCCTAGGGACATCATTCCTCCCCAGGGCGCAGACATCCCTAAGCAAGTACTGTCTTCCCCCGACCCTTCCCACCTCAAGGAACACAGGATTCCTTCCCTCGGACAGCTGGAGGGTATGGCTTCTCCCCAAAATGGGGCAGACCCACCTCCCAGGAATCCAGTACTTGAGGTGGCCAGATAGAATGGTGTGGGGACACTTGGGCGGCAAGAATGCAGCCTCAGGGACATCTGGGATCCTCACAGCCAGCCCAAGGGCTAGGTTGATTGGGAGAGTGAGGTTCTCTGGCAGGGATGGGCAATATCGGATCCTTCTCCCTCAAGGGCACAGAGGAAGGCATTTGCCATCAGTCCTATCATCTGAAGGTGAAGGATTCCTTCCTGTCCCCAGTCAGGTCCTGGACCCTGCAGGCACTTACCCAGATCCCCAGGGCTAC
The DNA here is from genome assembly GCF_023721935.1 of Panthera uncia. NCBI lineage: Eukaryota > Metazoa > Chordata > Mammalia > Carnivora > Felidae > Panthera > Panthera uncia. The sequence continues at coordinate 89,996,735 of NW_026057585.1, forward strand.
GGCTGTCTGAAGCAGGTTTCAGGTTAAACCCAAGATCGGGCTCTTTCATGGGGCTCCAGGTCTGGGTCTCCTGGCTGGAGGGCAGGCTGGGCTGGCAGCCTTGGGGCAGCAGAGACGGCCTGCGGGCACCTGGGCCTCGGAGTTTGGGGCCCTGGCTCAGGTCCGGACCGCTGTTGAGCAAGGGCTAGGAGTGCAAGAGGGAAGGGAGGAGGCTGAGCTCCTGGTGGCTGCCCTCTTCCCTCCACCCCTAGCCACAGCTCTTTCCCTGGGCACTTCAGCTCCTGCGGTTCCCAAGGACACATAACCTACTCTCTACTACCCATGAGGAACCATCAACACAAACAATCCCAAAGCATGGATAAAGCCCAAAGCATGGAAAATCATGGAAAATCACATACCATGGATAATATTCTAAATCCACTTTTTTTTTTTTTTGCCATAAAGTTTAAAACTTTGTGTGTGTGTTGGGAGGAGGCTAAAATTATCAGCGTTTTCCTTATGTCTTCTCATATGTCATCCTTAAAAGGTCTTTCCCACTCAGAAAAACTCTTCTGGAATTTTTATGATTTATTTTTGTTTGCTTAAATCTTTGATTCACATGAAATTTATTTTGGTGTCAAGAAATAGAAACCAGCCTTTTCCTTGATTTTCTGAGTAGTACAGATCTCAACACTGCTTTCTGAATATGGTCCATTCATTCAGTTTCTAGGGTTTATCAGTTCCCTGCCTCTCTCCTGTCAAAGCTCTCATGTACATTTGGTTTTATTTCTGGACTTTCTCTTCTGTTTTGTGCGTTTAATCTGTCTGTTCTTGCGCTGGTACAAAAAAAAAAAACATCAAAAGGCAAGGGATAAACTGGGAAATATATTTGCAACATGCATGACAAAGATCATTTTCAAGAAAAAGCGCTTGTAAATCACTGGGGCAGGAGGGCAGAGGTAGAATGTGGGTTCAGGGTATCTACAGGCAATTCAAAATGTATCAAATAAACCCATGAAGAAATGTTCTGCTTCGTGAGCATTGCTCTAAATTAAAATAAGTTATGATTTTTTTCCATTTTTCAGATTGGCAAATACTTAAACATTTGATGATGCACATTGTGGCTAATTGGGGAGACAGGGTAGGGTCTCTCTCTTGGACTGTCGATGTGTGTATAAACTGGTGCACACCTGTGGGAGGAACCTTTAGCAGTGTGCTATCAACATGAAATGTGCACAGACTCCTTTGACCCAACAATTCCATTTTCAGAAATTTAATTCTGTGGAATACACAAGGATGCAGATATCTACGTGCACGTACTGTAGATTTGTTGCAGTATTGCTTGTAAAAGTGAAAAATCTGGACCCTGTCAAAAACGTGCATCAATAGGGGTTGACAAATAAGTTATTATGGTCGATCCATACAATGGAACGCTACACAACCCAGAAATCAAAGTAGCAGATCTCTTCCTACCAACGTGGGAAGCTGTCCGAGATCAAACATATTTTAAAAAAGTAACTTGCAACTGTTCGGTATTTTGATTGTGGAGATAGTTACAGGACTATGCGTTTGTCAAAAGTCACAGAACAATTCACCAAGAATTGTACACTTTACTGTATACAGAAAAGTGAATTAAAAAGGGGCACCTGGATGGCTCTTCCAGTTAAACGCCCGACTTCGGCTTGACTCATGATTTCACTGCTCCTAAGTTTAAGCACCATGTTGGGCTCTCTGCTGTCAGCACAGAGCCCGCTTCAGATCCTCTGTCCCCACCCCCTCTCCTCCACTCGTTCTCTCTCTCTTTCTGCCTCAAAATAAATAAATAAACTTAAAAAAAAAAAGACATTAACAAAGTAAATCAGAGATTTACTTATGGACTTTGGACAGATCCAATAATAATTGGATAGATTGGAGATTTATAATGTGATTCTTCAAAACGTGTGTGTGTGTGTGTGGGTGTGGGTGTCTGTAGTATTTCTGAAAGGAAACACTGAAAATCCAGTGGGTTTGGGCACAAGGAAGGGCTGATTTTAGTTTTACTTTATATCTGACTGCACTGTTTGAGGGTTTTTATTGTAAACTCTGAATGTGTAGTACTTCTCTAATTAAAGAGTATTAATTAAAAATGAATTTTGTGCGTCTGGGAAACTTGCTATGCTTGGTAGGGGGAGCGGATTGGGAGGGGCCAAAGGCACTTACAAGGCGAAACAGAGAAAGCGCCTCTTAGGTTTTAAGGCCAACAGTTAACCATGGAATCTTCCTCATCTCTATCAAGTATTTACTGAGAAGAGGACTGTGCCTCTCCATTAGATAGGGACTCCTTAGGGCAGGGGCCGGGATCCTCCTTCCCATCTCCTCTGGGGCTGGGGACAGTACAAGGGTGTGGGAGAAGGAAAGGACCGTCGGTCATTGTTAGGATGGCCCTGATGGGAGCTGGTACCCAGCCAGGGCTGCTGGGTCCCAAGGGATCCTTAGTCCCCCTCTCCCATGACAGACTGGGATTCCCCTCACCCCTGCCCCAACATCACAGCCACAGCAAGAAACAGACGCTGCTACAGCTTCCATGGTAACAGATTGGTCTAAGATGCAGTCCTTCACCCAGCCAGAGGCTGCAGGATGTGTGTACATGTGTGTGCTTGCATATGCAGGTGTGTGCGTTTGTACCAGCGTGTTGGGGAGAGTCAGACTGGAGAAGCCAAGCAGGGAATCAGGGAGAGACGAGCAAAGATGGGCCAGAAGCAAGCAGGAGGGAGCAGATGCTAAGCTGCCCAGAGCTCTCACCAGCTAGAGGTGCATCTAAGGGACACCTACTGCATACCAGCTGCTGCTCCAGGGCACTTCATCTCTTATCAGCCATTGCCTGCAAGAGCCTTCCACTACAGTTGGCTCTCAAAAAAATCTGTTGATGGCTGTTATTAGCTCAATCATCTGCACAAGCTATTCTCCCCATTTCACAGAAGGGAAAATCAGGGCTCAGAGAGGGTAAGCAACATGCTTAAGGAGCAGAGTCTGCCTGAGTCCAAGGGTAGTGTCTTCCAACTGGCTAAGCACAGAGAAGGGCCTAGGTGGCCGAGTCTCTGCCCCTGGGGGGGGGGGGGGGCAGGAGCTTACGGAGGGGCGGGGATGGAGGGGGCGGTGGGTGGCATGGGAGAAGTTAACGGCTGCTTTTATGGAACCAGGACCTAATGATGACAAAGCTACATGAAACCCATTCCTAAGAAAATGGGAGAAAGGCATGCAGATAATAAGAAACCCCAATCTGGTTTAGGACAGTGTTTCTCTGGTGACTCTACCCTCTTCCCCAGGGGGATTTGGCAGTGACTGCTTTTGGTTATGGTGATTGGGAGTGCATTTCAGTTGGTAGAGGCCAGGGCTGCTGCCAAACATTCTACAAAACACAGGACAGCATCTGCCACAAAGAATTATCGTGTCATAGTGCTGAGGTGGAGACACTCTGGTCTAGCTGAATGGCGGGCGACTGGTCCTGCTCTGGCTCTAACTCTGCGATGATCTCTGCCAGGGGTGAATGTGCAACACTTGGGATTTGCAGAAGGTGCAGTGCGATGGAGGGAGGGAAGCAGGGGCTTTGTAGGGAGAGGGTCCTGGGTCGCAGTCCCCCGACTGGCTATGTGACCCTGGATAAGTCACTTTACCTTTCTGGCCCTCAATTTCCACATCTGTACAGAGTGGGGGCGGTCAGCTCCCCCACCCGCTCGATGCTCCCTGCTGGCTGGGAGGTGTTTGTGTACACGGAATGAGTGATGTCACTGGCCAATGGGTACCATTATTAGAAAGGGGGTCAGGCAGGTGAAGATCCAGAAAAATGAAGAGGAAGTGACTTGTTTGGCAGAATAGGATGTGGCAGAAAAGGCCCCATCCTTGTGGCTGAAGCAGGACACACAGTTCTCTCCCCATCTATGGTCTCCCCCAGCTCCAACTTGCCCTGCTTGGTACCTGCAGATCAATCTGCCACCACGAGGCCTCTGTGCTGGTCTGGTTGGTGAGATCCTGCGGCTTGGCTTTCCGCAGTGGGTATCTCCTGGCAGGCACTGTGGGGTCGCTGGCTGTGGTGGCCCTTGGGGAAGGCTTGTGGTTGGTGATCTGGTTGGTGCTATATGCCCGCCGTCGCTGGGAGAAGTCCAGACCTGGGTAGGGTGGTGACAGGGGAGCCGTCAGGGTGGAGAACAGTGGGGAAGGAGAGAGGGGCTTGTATGCTTCTTTCCTGCTTAGAAACATCTTGCATTTTCTACCTCTTGCCTGGTGAAAGATTTGCAGGTGTCTCGGCTCACCTGGCATTTAAAGCCTTGCCTAATCTGGTCCCAATCCATCTACCCAGCTACTGTCCTTTCTGCTCCTTTTTCAATGTATTATGTGCTCCAAATATGCCAGATGAGTAATCAGTTGTGTATGTGTTTTCTAGGTGTCACACTTCCACATCTCAGGTCCATTTCTGCTGCCTGGAATCTCCTCTCTTCCCGCTTCTAAGAATCAGTGCCCTCATTATGTCTTTGTTGATATCCTCTACCGATGTGTCTTTCCTTGGGACCCTCACAGCTTGTTAAACTTTCCTGTGGTCCCTGTCACTCTACTTCTATCAGAGTTAGGGCCAGTTGTATCTGTTTCACTAGGCAGAGAGCTTCTGAAGGACAGGAGTCCACATTTGGGGTATCTTTGTTTCCCAGATCTGTGCTGGGTAGCCTAGCCTTAGTAAGTGATCCCTTCTCTTTCTCTGCCCCTCGTGTGATTCTCTCTCTCTCCACCCTTGCTCACTTGAGCCCCCCCCCCCCACCAAAGTAAGTAAGTAAGTAAGTAAATAAATACCTAGGACCAGAAATTAACACCATAAAGAAGCTTTGGGTCCAGACAGCTCTTAGACCCTTTGTTTGTACCCTCCCCCTCTTTCAAGTTTCATGATTTGGCCAAATTGCTTAAAGTCGCCAAGCCTCCGTTTCATCATCTGCAGATAGGGAGAGCAGTACTCATCTGCACAGCTGCAGTGAGATTGTTTGTATAAAACAGCTTAGCACATAGTAACTGCTCAGTAAAATGTAGCAACCATGGCCTCCCTGGAAGAGAGAGTGGAGCACAGGCTAACCAAGATTGGCGATGGAGTCTCCGGTGGACAGCTGGGCATCTTTGGGCTGCCTTGGGCTGCAGGGTGCGCCCATGCCCCTGACACAGTCCCTGCTGTCTGGGCTGGGCCCCTCGTCCTGTGAGTGGTAGAAGACAGAGCTGCTGGACTCTTGAGAGTGCAACATGCTGTATCGTCTCCTTTTGTCCTGGAGGGAGGGAGAGAGAAGAGGGCAGAGAGTGAGGCTAGGTGTCGGAAAGAACATGTTCAGGGCAGCAAGCGTGTGACAGGAGGTGATGGACATTCCATCTTTGAAGATCTGGAATAACAGGAAAGCTTTTTGCTTGCTTGATTTGTTTAGGCAGACTTCTGTTTAAGAGATGGTGAATGGCATTGGCTCTCCATATCATTTATACTATTTATATTTTTAATTATCTTATTTATTGAAACATGTTTAAAAATGTCATTCTAAATGCCACTGCTGTCTCCAAATAGGTCATCAAAATTAACAGAATGAACCATCTGCTCCTTCCATTCCATTCTCCATGATATAAATATATATATATAAAACATAAGGGCTTTGGAGGGTCACTTTTATTCTACCAAAGCTGGACTGTATTACTTACATTTATCAGTATCTTGAATTTTGCACTTAAAACATTTTGGAAATCCTGCATATCAACTATTCTTTTTAACAATTGACTGAATAAATATTCTCCCATCCTTTATTTTTAAGCATTCACTTTGTGGCCATTTATTTTTGCCGCCATAAAAAATTGCTACGGTGAATCCTTGGGCACGAATCCATTACATCACTTTTATTTCTATGTGTTAGATTCTTAGGAGGGATTTCTGGGCTGAAAAGTTATGTATTTAAAATTTCATTAGGTATTTCTAGATTGCTTTCCAGGGGGAAAAGTCATGTTTCCACCACGATATGCAAGGGTACCCTTACCCAACAGCTTTGGTAAGAGTGGGAGAAAACTTTGCCATTCTCATGAGTAAGGAAAGGGAAGGGATTTGATGGTCCCTTCTAGTGGTAGGGTCTGCTGGTGATCTGCTGCCTCCAGACCTCCGAGAAGGGTCTATACTGTTCAAAGACTGACCAACTTCTCCCTGCATTTGAATGCCCTGCTCTCCACAACACATTAACCATTACCCTGACCATGATTCTTAGGAGATTCTATAACATTCTAAAATCTGGAAATTGCACATAAAATTCTAACTTCTCTTGTAAGACTGAAAACGCATTTAACACAGAGCCCACATTCCTGCATGGGAACAGTTTGTTAGAGCTGGGTAGGGGACCACCCAATTTAGATGGGTGCATGCTGTCCAATTTGCCATATTCCTTATCACTCCTTATGGCCTTTCTATGGACTCAGTGATCACTGCTATCCTTCATGGCGTTTTCCCTTTTATTTTTATAAGTTCATTTCAATCATTTTATACCTGCACAATCCCTCTAGGCAATGAGTTTGTGACTCCTGCTTAAAAATAAAACAAGAGGACAAATCCTTCAAGCAGGAGAGGAGAGACTCACTAAAGAGGGAAGATGGATGGGGAAATAGCTTCTCGGGCAATCTCCCACGTTTTAACATGAACTCCACCTTCCTTATAGACATTCCTCACTTTTATCTCACGTCTGTCACCACATACAAGAGAATTATCCATGTAAATAAAACACAAACTCATCTGAGGAGACATGACCTGAATAGAGTGTTTGGGGAAAGAAACCTGAACGCAGTTATTCTGAAATGAATTGTTTATCAAAATCACCTTGAGGAGATTATATAAAATATAGGTTCCTAGGCCTTACCCTCAAAGACTGATTCAGTAGGCCCAGGTTGGAGGTTGGAGTCTGCATTTTAAGCACATTACCCCAAGTTTTCTGCTGCAGGGGATCTTAAGAACCACGTATTGCGATGACAGCACTTAGCCAAGCAATGTCATCATGACCACATGCCCTTGGCCTGGCCACCATGCCCCACAACTGTAAACACCAGATCCAATTAGTTCCTAGTTCCCAGTAGTCTTTCCAGCTAAGGATGGCTTTGTGGGCAAGGTTCTGGAATGTCTAAGATACTTACATATCTGGGATGGGAGATGTATAAGGAGGCATCACACACAATGCCATACCCCACCAGCCGCTCTCCAGGGAAGAGGCAGCTGGTGCTGACAGGTGAGATTAGGACCTCGGTGGTCTCAGGGAAGACCCACTCCACAGTTACATCACTCAGGACTGGGGCCATAGCCTTCTTCAGGGATTTGATCATCTGTTGGGCAGAGTCAGAACACAGGTTGGAGGCATGCGTGAGCAGGGACATGCACATATGAGGAGCACCCACAAAGATCGTGTGGGTATGAACACGAGAGGGTGTGAGCAGATAAGACACAGTGGGCTTTGGGTGGCTTGTCCAACAGTGAACATGCCTCTGAGCTTCTTAAACTACCAGAATGCTCCTCTAAGCCTAGCATATTATAATGGGAAAACCCAAGACCCAAAGTAAGGTTGTGACTAGCCCAGGGCCCACAGGAAGCTTGTGTCAAAGCGTGGACTGGAGAGTGATCTTGAGCAAGTTAATTTGCCTCCCTGGGCCTCAGTTTCCCTACTGGTAAAGTGAGTTAGTAATTTTCAACTCTCAACATCATTGGGAGGATTAGGCGAGATGCTGGATTTGAAGTAGCTGCCTCATGATAAATGTTCAATACATGTCATCTGTGGGGGTGGCCTGGGTGGCTCAGTCAGTTGAACATCTGCCTTCAGCTCAGGTCATGATCTTGCAGTTTGTAAGTTCGAGCCCTGCGTTGAGCTCAGAGCCTGGAGCCTGCTTTGGAATCTGGGATTCCCTCTCTCTTTGCCCCTCCCTCACTCACACTTTGTCTCTCTCTGTCTCTCAAAAAGTAAATAAATGTTAAAAATTCTTTTTTAAAAATGGAAAAAGTTTCCATGCTCCTGGATAGGAAGAACAAATATTGTTAAAATGTCGATACTATCCAAAGCAATCTATATATTCAATGCAATCCCTATCAAAATAACACCGGCATTCTTCACAGAGCTAGAACAAATAATCCTAAAATTTGTATGGAACCAAAAAAGACCCTGAATAGCCAAAGCAATCTTGAAAAAGAAAACCAAAGCAGGAGGCATCACAATCCCAGACTTCAAGCTATACTACAAAGCTGTAACCATCAAGACAGTATGGTACTGGCATAAGAACAGACACTCAGATCATTGGAACAGAATAGAGAACCCAGAAATGGACCCACAAACATACAACCAACTAATCTTTGACAAAGCAGGAAAGAATATCCATTGGAGTAAAGACAGTCTCTTCAGCAAATGGTGCTGGGAAAACTGGACAGCGACATGCAGAAGAATGAAACTGGACCACTTTCTTACACCAGACACAAAAATAAACTCAAAATGGATGAAAGACCTAAACATAAGACAGGAAGCCATCAAAATCCACGAGGAGAAAGTAGCCAAAAACGTCTTTGATCTTGGTCGCAGCAACTTCTTACTTAACACGTCTCTGGAGGCAAGGGAAACAAAAGCAAAAATGAACTACTGGGACCTCATCAAAATAAAAAGCTTCTGCACAGCGAAGGAAACAATCAGCAAAACTAAAAGGCAACTGACAGAATGGGGGAAGATATTTGCAAACGACATGTGAGATAAAGGGTTAGTATCCAAAATCTATAAAGAACTTATCAAACTCAACACCCCAAAAACAAATAATCCAGTGAAGAAATGGGCAAAAGACATGAATAGACACTTCTCCAAAGAAGACATCCAGATGGCCAACCGACACATGAAAAAATGCTCAACATCACTCATCATCAGGGAAATACAAATCAAAACCACAATGAGATACCACCTTACACCTGTCAGAATGGCTAACATTAACAACTCAGGCAACAACAGATGTTGGCGAGGATGTGGAGAGAGAGGATCTCTTTTGCATTGTTGGTGGGAACGCAAGCTGGTGCAGCCACTCTGGAAAACAGTATGGAGATTCCTCAAAAAACTAAAAATAGAACTACCCTACGACCCAGCAATTGTACTACTAGGCATTTATCCAAGGGATACAGGTGTGCTGTTTCGAAGGGACACATGTACCCCCGTGTTTATAGCAACACTATCAACAATAGCCAAAGTATGGAAAGAGCCCAAATGTCCATCGATGGATGAATGGATAAAGAAAATGTGGTATATATATACAATGGAGTATTACTCGGCAATCAAAAAGAATGAAAAGTTGCCATTTGCAACTAGGTGGATGGAAGTGGAGGGGATTACACTAAGTGAAATTAGTCAGAGAAAGACAAAAATCATATGACTTCACTCATATGAGGACTTTAAGAGACAAAACAGATGAACATAAGGGAAGGGAAACAAAAATAATATAAAAATGGGGAGGGGGACAAAACAGAAGAGACTCATAAATATGGAGAACAAACAGAGGGTTGCTGGAGGAGTTGTGGGAGGGGGGACGGGCTAAATGGGTAAGGGGCACTAAGGAATCTACTCCTGAAATCATTGTTGCACTATATGCTCACTAATTTGGATGTAAATTTAAAAAAAATTAAATTAAAAAACAAACAAAAACGACAGCTGTGGTTTAGCACCAGCTAGGCTGATCAAAGGTACTGCAAAGCTGGAGAAAAATGATTTGGGGATTGTGGCAGCCATAAAGGCGCACTCCCAGATCTCCCTCGGAGGAAGACTGTGTTCTTTGCAGCAAGGCATGAAGTTAGGTGATAGTCTCCAGATGTAATGCTCCAGCTTCTGAGCCAAGACCACACTTCTGCCTGGAAGCCTCGAAGCAATGGCTAAGCAGGGCGGACCTGATGTTTCAGCCTAATCTGACTACCTAATGGGAGATCTTTGCTCCAGAGCTCTCTGTTGGGTCCTTGCTGAGACCTTGCCAGACCTGCAGTCAGGCTCTCCCTTCTCCATGCTGCTTCCCTTCCTCCCTTTCACAGGCATGCAAATGCATCATGGGCTGAAGAGTGCTCTGTCCCGCTTCTTCCTCTTTCCTCTTTCATAGATATTATCCCCCAGTGAACCTCTTGCACTCTTAACTCCAGAGCTGTCCCTGGTTCCTGGAGGACCTGGGCTGACACAGGGTTTTTCTAAGGGTTGAGTTATTTGTGCCAACTGTGCAGAAAATGGAGAGAAGACTATAATCCCCTTGATTTCTGGGTCCTTTAGATTTCTTCTGAGCCACCATTTGTCACCATCAGGAATGTGGTCAGAAATGACCCCAAACACAACTCGTATCCATAGAGGCAGTGACTTTCAGAAGCCCCTCTCCTGCCCAGCCAGGGGACGGAGCACGTAGATCCGGTGACCGGAGACCAGTGGATCTAGTGTCTTGGACTAGCTCCAGAAGGTGCCTGCTCTGTGGCCTCCACCTCTCTGATCCTCACTGGGGTGTAGTGTGGCCTAGCGGGGAGCTCAGACCTGGATGAAATGAAGTTCCGGCTCCACCCCTGAGGTACCAGCACCAGAAGAGACTGAGCCCCTGTCGCCCACCTTGGGTTGCAGCCGTTCTCCCTCCATCAGAAACTCAGCACTGCCCTTGGACACAGTTGCCAACCCTTTCACCAGTCTGTGGCACACGTTGGGTCCAATTCCAAAGCTATAGCACCTGGGAGAAGGGGAGGAGAGAGGCTGCTACTTCTGGTCCTCTGTGCCACCTTTGTCCCTTTGGTGGGGAAAGGGACAGAGCATGAGCCGGCAGAGCTATCTCAGAGCTGGTCCTAACATCAGGCAGAGGGTGAAGGTGAAGGAAGAGGTCCAGCAGCAGGCACTGACATTCACAATAGCCCATCAACCCCCACCCCAGGACAGAGTCAAAGCAGCAGGAAGGACTTCCTCTGACGAGGCTGCCCTTTGGAAGCAGAGGTGTGGGCGTCTCATTCCATCTGAACTCTTGAGGCAAAAAGGCAAACTCTGAAGTCAGCTACACCACCCTGGACGCAAAGCACTGTAGGAATTGGGAGTTCTCTCCTCCCCTTCTGGCACTTTCCATGATGCCCTGGTTCAGCCACCCCCAGCCCAGGGCCACCCAGGATAACCAAGCCCTAGACCTCCAGCCTGTGCCCACCTGGTGGAGAAGGCATGGTTTCGCACCAGTTCTAGCACCTTCCCGGTGTTGTTGATGGCACCGTCCGTGATCAGGAAGAGAATCCGTGGGTGGCCTCGGTGCACTGGCTGCCGGATGATCCACTTGAGCGGGGAGAGGATATTGGTGCCACCCATGTCAGCCCGCATTCTCTGGATGTTATCACAGGCCATGGCCACGCTCTCCTGCAGGGAAGTGCCACAGGCAGGGAAGGTAGTCCCCAGGATCACCATATGGCTCTGAGACTCCAGGCCCCCTGGAGGATAAGTCCTTTGTTTCCCTAGATCTTAGTTGGGTCTCGCTGGATTGACTCATATTCCCAATTTCAACCCTGTCTGTGCACAGGAGGAATAGATGACGACTCATTTGGGGTGATTCTGCCCAATAACACCCCCTACCAGTGCCCTAATGCTGTTGATGGTGTGTTAACTTACCTTTCTCCTTTCTTTGTTCCTCATTAAAAATATAAACACCCCTTAAAAGGTAGCATATCAAGCCCCAACTGCTCAGCACAAATGAGGTGTCCTTTTCTGATGAGCAAGGCAGGAGGTGTAGTGATATAAGAACATTACACTAGAAATCTCAAGACTTGAGTCCTGGCCTGCCTGGGATGCTAACTCCCTATGGTGCTTTGAGGAAATCAAAGTACCCCGACGTGGGCTTCAGATTCCCCTTCCTCTGGATCAATACTGTGAAACTCAACTGGCCAAGGACTGCTGTACCAGATGGATGTCACTGCAGCAGGAACAGATTCTCACTGGACATCAGATGTCCTGCTCCCGATTCATGAAGATGCTCTTTCAACTCCCATGATTGGGGTAATGGCATATAGCAAAAGTCTTGAAATGTATATGTCCCTTTTGAACCAACAGAACTAAGGATTTATCCTAAGGGAATCATTAAGGATGGGTGCAGAGTCTTTGCTACAAAGATGACTGAATAGAAAAATAAATGGAAGCAATTTAAATGCCCAAATGTAGGGATCTATTTAAGTAAGTCCCGATTTACCTGTGTAGTGAAATACTAGGCAGCCATTTAAATTATGCTGCAGATTAATATTTACTGGCACGGAAATATGCTTATGATAGGCTGTTGTGTTGTGGCAGGTCTAATCCTATCTTTATTAAAAATGTGTGTAAATACATAGAACAAGGTCTGGAAGGCTTTATACTAAGCCTATAACAGTGGTCTTTCTTTTTTTTTGTGATGTGATCATGGGAGATTTAGATTTTTTTCTTTTTGATTATCCAGATTTAGAAATTGTGGGACAATCAATATATAATTTTTAAAAAATATTTTAAAAACCCATAAAGTTATTTTTCACTGAAAAATGTTCTTCCTTCCTCTCTCCTCTCCCTCCCTTACTTTCTTTCTTCCTGTTCCTAGGTCTGGATAGGATATGCTCCAATTTTGAACATGCTGCTGGGGCCCCAGCCCTCTTGTTCTAAATTGTAGTTTGAACCTTGTGAGTTCTATTCTTAGCCCACCTCCCCACCTATTCACTCCACAATCCCCTTTCCATTCCCTCCTTTAGCTCAACCTTGCATGGGTCCATCGTTCTCTTGAAACAGAGGCTTCAGTGAGTGGCAGGCCTAGGATATATCCTATCTCCACCCCTTCCTTGTATCCCCTCTTTGTGCACACCTACACTTTGCCTAAAATATTCCTTATTTTCAAGAGGAGACAGGGCGCCTGGGTGGCTCAGTCAGTTGAGGGTCCAGCTCTTGATTTTGGCTCAGGTCATCTCAGGTTATGATCTCATGGTTGTGGGATTGAGCCCAGCATGGAGCTTGCTTGGGATTCTCTCTCTCTCATTCTCTCTCTGCCCCTCTCCCACTCATGCACATGTGTGCATGATCTCTCTCTCTCTCTCTCTCTTAAAATAAATAAACTAAAAAAAAAAAAAAAGAGAGAGATGTTAGAAACTGGCCTACCCAGAGATAGCCTCCCTGGTTCTCTGCTTGTGGGCATCACTGAGGTGCCACGTGAGGGATGGCTTCTGAGGCTGGCCTCAGGGTTACCTGCTCCTTCTTTTTCTTCTTTTCCTCTGCTCCTCACCACCCATCCACTCCTGGACCCAGCCCTTCCCCCTCCTTACCTCACTGTAGGTCTGGCTGGAAGGGAAGAGGGTCTTAAATGTGGATCCAAACCCAATGACATTGAAGAGGCAGGCCGGCATGAGGCTCTTAAGAGCCACCAGCATGGCATCCTGGCAGGCAAGAAAGGGATGTTCAGAATTCAGAAAGGAGCTACGACCTTTGCCACCACACACCAGTGTTCTCATCCCAGCCAGAAGCGGCCTCCAGGCAGGCCTTCCACCCCCCGCCTGCACCCAACATTGCCTTCTCCCTCAGATCTAGAAATTTGCTGACAGGGATACCAGAGGCTGGACCAAAGCCATCATCATAAAACTTCTCACCCGTGTAGCAAGCCTGACTTCTCAAAGTCCTTCTATTATATTTGCCAGTTCCCTTTCACCTCCTGCTGACCCTGAGAGTTGGGGAGAGCAGAGAATATCCATTCCCTTCTGCAAAAACAAAATCAATGTCTAAGGGAGGCACGTGGCTGGGTCCAGGGCACACTGTTGATGGAACAGGCTTCTGGCTTTCATCCAGGGCCTTCTGCATCAGATGGGCCCCCTCCCCACTGTTAACTAGGGACAAGTCTCTTAGGGACAGTCTCTTCAGCTCATATTTGTTAAATGCCAGGAGATACTTAACACACATTACTGTATGTAATCTTTGCAATAACCCTTTAGGCAGGCACAACATTATTCCCCTTTTGTACAAGAGAAAATTGAGGCACAGAGGGGTGCGATAAGTCATTGGTGAGCATTCTGACAATAGTGGAGTCAAAAACTCAAACATGTTTCACCTTGCCTCTGAAGTTTGTGAACAGTAGAGTCCTAACCTGCTTAACTAGACAACACCAGGAGACCTTGATGAAGGTCTGTTGAAATAAATAATGACAAAGAAGAAAGGTGGAGAGATGGTGGGGGCGGGGGATGATGATGATGATGATGATGATGATGATGTTGATAATGATGATGATGATAGAACAGTGCAGTGGTAAATATCAAGCAATTACTATGTGCCAAATCCTGTGCTAAGCACTTTCTATTAATTATCTCATTTAATCTCTTTAACATGCATTACAGCACAGTGGTTAAGAAGATACATTTTGAAGTTAGATGTATGTTGGTTTAAATCTCACTTTTGCCCCATTACTAACTTGACCTTGGGTTAGTTATGTCCCTCCTCTAAGCCTCAGCCTGGCACTTAGTAAACATTCAGTAAATGGTTATTATTACCACCCCAATGAGAAACATATTAATAGCAATGCCTCTGTTTTACAGGTAAGAAAACTGAGGCTCAGGGGCACCTGGGTGGCTCAGTCATTTAAGCGTCCAACTTTGGCTCAGGTCATGATCTCACAGTTCGTGAGTTTGAGCCCCACATCAGGCTCTGTGCTGACAGTTCAAAGCCTGGAGCCTGCTTTGGATTCTGTGTCTCCCTCTCTCTTGGCCCCTCCCCCCACTCTCTCTTCCTCTTTTTCTCAAAAAGAAAAACATTAAAAAGAAAACTGAGGCTCAGAGGGTTAAGAAGTTGCTCTGGATTGCAAAACCTAAGACAGCTTTTAAAACATAGCTCTGAGATCCTTATTCATGTTGGCTCTGCCTTGGCACAGAGCTCAGAAATGAGGGGCTCTCTGTCACCCTCAAGGAGTTTATTGATGGCACCCCAGGGATCTCAGCTGACTTCACAGAGAGACAAACTGTTATATTCCAGAATCCAGAAGGAAGCACTTGCAAGTCTGTCTTGGCAACTTCCACAGCAATACAGCCTTGCAGGCTCCACAGACCTGCAGCCCCTCTCCCATCCCCCTCCACAAACATCAAACATTAACATCAACCTTCACCGTTCTCTCCGTCTCTTTTTGTTGCCTGTGTCAATACATTTTGTTTCTCTACAAAAGAAGTCAATATCTGCTTATTTTTTTCATTAGCCACTAATGTATATTCCCGCTAGCGGGAGACTCTGCTGATCCATACAGATTGTCTCTGCTCACACCTATTAGAATTTTTAAAGCCACGTTTTTGGCATCGAGTGGCAGCTGAAGAATGAGACCAGCTGCAGGAAATTAAATTGGCTGAACTTTCCCCCTTGGTGTGGCTGTTTGGATTTCTATTCTCTCCCACCTTCCTGAGCCTAGTTTTCCCTAAAATGTCTACCTAATGGCACACAATTAATGCCCCAAGCAACCCCCTTATGGCCTCGTTGTCAGTGGGGAAAGGAGCGTGTGCCTGAGTGATTTCTGTACCTTTTTCTAAAAGGGGCATGTGTAGCAGAATAGATTGTGCCAATGCAAAGCCATTTGTGGAGAGATGACCTTGAGCTCAGTGAGCTGAACTGGAAAAGAGAGCAGGGGAGACTCCAAAGGGGGAAAGGACTGAGAAGAGAGTCAGAGGAAGTCATTGTCTGAAAATTCTAGAGGGTAAAGTTTGGAAAGGTCTTTAGTTCAGGAAATAGATTTCCACTCATAAACTGACTCCCTTTAACTGGTAGTAACAGCCTGGACCACTGAGATGACAAGGGTGTAGAGAATGAGTCCAGGCTCAGCATGAGAAAAAAATGCCATGGTCAATTATTGATGTCTGTCTGGCCTTAGGAGAGAGGAACAAAGGGATGTGTGACATATGTTTGCCCTCCCTGAATTAATCGTTCTTGCTCATTTTGCAGAAAGGATAAATGAATCCCAGAGTTGAGAAGCCACTTGTCCAAAGCCACATAGCAGGTCAGTGGCAGAACTGATCCCAAAACCCAAGCATTGCTCTTTCTATTAAGCCACGCAGCAGAAATGACATAGAGAAGAGAGCTTTTCTCAGTAAAAGAGTATTCTAATACCCTACCAGCAACCTAAGGAAAATGAGCACTGATCCAAGATATGGGAGGCTTTGACTTCCTCATTAGCCCTGTGGTGCTGGGGAGAACACCTGGCTTCTTGGGGACTTAGTTTCTTTACCTGGAAAATGGCAGGAAAAAATGACTTAAATGCTAAGAGCTATCATAAGATCCCATGATACTTAAGAATAACTGAAGAGATGTCTTAAAAACTGATACAGCTATGGAATGAAATACACATGGCCACACAGTCCTGGAGCATACTTCAGCAGAACTATGGACAGCTCCCCATTCTAATTCTTGCTTTTGATGGCAGACAAAGGTGGGGAGAAGGTGAAAACTAGTCCTGTACCTCAGCGTCTAGAGGCCTCAAACAGGAGCTTGGGTCTCATACATGATTGCTCAGGCATACTTCAAGATTAAACCTAGTCATGGAAAGCCTGAGGAGATACCTGGCATCACAGATCCCATCTAACCCCTCCCCTCCTTGCCAATCCTGTTGCCCTGGGAACAAGAGTTTGCTCCAGAGACAAACTAGGGGGAGGGATGACATTTCAGGTGACAGCAGCAGAACTGTCTCTCTTCCTGTTCCCGCATCCTTCATTTCCTCGAACTATGAGCCTTTACCCAGTTCAATAAACAGCAACTGGGGGCTTTTTATGGGTAAGTACAGAGCGAGGCTCCATGGGGAGAGATAGATGAGAAAGATCTGGTCCTTTCCCTTAATGAGTTCATAATTCCAGCAGAGGAGACATACATCTCCACAATGAAAAATACAAAGGAGAGTTAGATAATGCCATAATCGAGGTGAATAATCTTCTGAAGGAGAGGAAACGCTTCTGGATATGTGTGTGTGGGGGAAAGTTTATCACTCTTCTGTACTCCTTTAGAACTTCCCACTGCAGTGGGACCATGCTCCCAGCTATGACTGGTTAGCAGGGCTGCTCCCTCACTCAACTGTGAACCCCTTGAGGCCAGGAACTACATTTACAATCTGTTGTCTTTCCAGATGGCCAAGCACTGGACTTTGCCCATATTAGGCACTTGAAAAAAAAAAAAGAATGAACCAAATATTTTCTAGTGGTTTGTACACAGTCCTTAATGGCTGAGGCCATGTGCAATGAATCTCTGATGTCAGGTGGTAGGAACAGACAGACATGAGTTTGATCTTAGACCACACTAGCTGTGTGACTTTGGGTAGGTTACTGAAATTTTCAGGATTGGCTTTCCCATTTGGAGAATGGTGACAAGAGGGCCAACCTCACGGGATTATTGTCTGGATTCAACACCACGCTGTGCATTAAGTGGCTGGTATTGTATCTGGCACATAAACCTGATGCTATGTGAGTTCCCTCCTCTCTTCTCTGTGCCTCTCTCCACTCAGTACCTGGTGAGATGTCTCAGCCCAAGCAGGCACTCAACAAAGGTTTGCAGAGTGCCAAGGAAAGCTATTGATGATGACTTTATCCCTTGGTAAATGGGCAACAGTTCTACCTCTGCTCATCCATTTCAGGGTTTTATTTGGGGAACAAGTTGAGTTTGGGTGTCTGTGTTCAAATGGATTTTAGAAAGTTGAGTTGTTCCTTTTAGTCCCGGAGTAATTTAGGAAAGTAGTTCAGGTGTGGAAGGAGGGCTGCTTGGAACAGAGAGTGCTGAGGAAGCTGGTTCACCCTGAAGCCCTAAATCCCGGGGCATGGGTCCTCTTATAGGTACCTTGACACGGTGGATGTTGGTCCCACTCATGCTGCCACTCCGGTCAATGAGGAAGATAAACTCCCCATGGGTCTTTCTCAGGTTCGGCTGGACTGACTGGAGGTCGGGACAGAAGTTGAGCATGATGACCGAATGGTGGAGGATGTCCTTGTGGAGACGTTTCCGGATGATTTCTGTCTGGAGAAGAAAGGAAAACTCTCTCACTTGAGCACTCAAGACATCCAGAGCTGCTCCTGGGGGCTCACGCTGGTCCCCCGTTACTCACCAGGTTTTGTCAAGATCCCACTCATGCTCCGCACGAGAGACACTTCCAGGTCGACCATACCCGGTTCTTCCGTTTGCTAGACTTTCACAGTGGCAACAAACAGCAAGCATAGACTTTGGAGGCAGGAAGACCGGGGTTTAAATCCCAGCTCTCACCGTCCAGCTGTGTGTGATCTTGGGCACGTCCCTCCTCTGGGTCTGTTTCTTCATTTATAAAATGGGGCAAATGGCATCCCCTTCTCAGGGTGGTTACGGGATGGACACGTGCAGGACCTCAGCTGAGAAGTGTGTCTCTGGCTTTCACCCACAGCGTCTAAGCCACTCCCTCCGGCTCATCTTGGCTGTGAACTTGGTATCCCTGGGTTTACCGCTTCTCTCCCTCTGATAACTTCCTACTCCGCCTTCAGATTTTACCTCTTTAGAATGCCTGCCCGCATCTTCAGGGTGAACTGACTATTGCTTAATTTCCTCATGCATGGAGTGAAGACAAGAGTACTGATCTCACAGAGTTATATGGACTAAGTGCAATGCCCATGAAGCCTGCCGCCTGGCGCAAAGCAAGTGTCTTTACACGGGAGCCACCATCACTGTATCTGCTGCTGTTTGTTGTGGGGACCCAGGCGCTTCTCACATTGCAATGTTTTGCTTACCTGGCTGCCTCCTCCTAGCTTGTACACTACTTGCAGGCAGGCCATACCTGAGTCTCTTTCCATCTTACCAGGGCTTACCTCAGAGCCCGGTACAAAGATGGACTCAAACATCAAAGGCGGGACAGCACCACACTTCTTTATCTTTCTGTGTGTTCTCTTCACTTGCCCTGGCACGCTGCTGCTGAACCCTGCTTCCAAACTCACCACGCACGCTGTGCCGAATCTCATTTCCTCCATCCTCGCCCTACCTCTCTCTCTCTCCTCACCCCCATTTCCTCTGTCTGCCTCTTCGTCTGACTGTGTCTGCGTGCGTGTGCCTCTTTGTGGCTGTTTCTCAGTGTTTTCATTTCAGCCCCTTCCCCAACTCGGTAGGTGACATCATCATCCACCCAGGTGTGTTCACCCAAGACCTAGGGCTTGTCCTTGGTTCCTCTCTTATCCTCCTCCCCCCGCCCCCACAGCTCGTCGTTCAGCAAAGCATTGTCAGCTCTGTCACTGAGATGCGCTCTGAACTTGTCTTCTTCTCTCTGTCTCTACCCCCACCACCAGCCCAGTTTGGGACCGTGCTGTCTCTAGTCTGGACCTTTAATGCCTCTGTCAACCACTCTTACCTCCCTGTGGTCTGTTCTCTACATAGAGCAGGGAGTGTGATCATCCTTGTCGTTCTGCTGCTTACACAGCTTCCCCCATGCCTTGCACATGGTTATGAAGCCCCCTAGTGCCTGACCCCTGCCTACCTGTCCCCACCATTTTTGCCCACTACATTTCGGCAACGCCGGGCACCTGTTTCCCAGACGCGTCACCTTTATTCTGCTTTCAGTTCTGTGCACGGTCTTCCATTGTTCACCACTCACCAGGCCTCATTCTCAGACAGGCTTTCTCTAAACACCAGGCTAAGCAGCGCCCATGCTTATCACGCATTATATCCTATCATTCTGCGGTATTTCTTTCTTGGTCCCCAGCCCTCTCTGCCCCTGAACTTGCTCATTCGTTTACTTCTAGTCTGTGCTAGAATGTAAGCTCCATGAGAACAAGAACATGTCATTTTTAGTGTCCTCCCAGTGCCTAGAACAGAGCCTGACATCTCCTGGGGGACATAGTGTTTGTTGAATAAATAAATGAGAAATGAATCTGTGTGGGCACCTATGTGTGCATCTCTGAGTTGCTTTTTTTTTCTTTCTTCCAGTGGCTGTCTCTACTTGTCTCTGCTTCTCTCTGCATCTGTCTCTTGTACGTGGCGTCTTCCCCTGTCATTTGCCCCCCTCTTTGCTAAATCACAGCCTCTGACGGCTTGTCATACCCACTCTTCATGATTGATGTTCACCTTCTGGATGCCTGCCTCCCTCCTCCGTGAGGGATCACGCTCTCCCTCCCACATGGAGCTCCTTTGCCAAAGGCCACTGCCCAGCCTGGCTTTCCGGAAGACAGAGCCCAAGTCAGCAACAGCCTCATCTGCCAGTGACAGGAGCCCCTTCTGGGAACCTGAGTTTTGCCTCTCAGCGAGGTGGCGTGGGGACCCCGGCTCAGGATTCACCAATGTCTCCTCCCGCTGCCTTTATCCAATTGCAATAAACTCATCTCTTCTTAGTGGCTCTGGGTGATCCTCTGTCATCCCTGGAGCTCACGAGAATACAGGGTACTTGCATAACCAACCCAAGGTGGCAAATTCTCATTTGCTTCCGCCCTCCCGGGGCTAATTGATTTAATCTTGGCAGGCAGAAGAGCCCCGGGCCTGGGAGACCCACTGCCCCCACTGTTGCCCACATGCTACAGTCCTCAGAGCTCGGGGACACCCCCACTCTGAGAACCTGGCCCCAGCCTCTTCTCCGAACTGACTCATCTGGGTGAGGGAGCCCCTCTGGGAAGGCAGATGTTCCCAGTGGGGTCCCTAACATGCGACGACAGGGGCAGTGAGTTACTGACCCTTTCCTTTCGCCATCCCTCCTGCCCCCCACCAAGCAGGCCCTGCCAGGGGGATGTCTGCTAAAGGGGTTGGCACGAGCAGGGAAGGGTCTACATATTCCCATGCCCTCCCCCTCTGCCATGGTCCTCTGCCAGTCAGGGAGGGGCTCTTAGACCCAGCCAAGCCGCCCCCACAGGGTTGACTCTGAGTCCTTAACCTCATGTCACCAAAGCCAAGGGTCTTCCCTTCCTCTCAGCTGAGTGGTTCTTCTTGGGTGCTAAACCTCAGC
The DNA here is from genome assembly GCF_023721935.1 of Panthera uncia. Taxonomy (NCBI): domain Eukaryota; kingdom Metazoa; phylum Chordata; class Mammalia; order Carnivora; family Felidae; genus Panthera; species Panthera uncia. The sequence goes on from NW_026057585.1 coordinate 90,017,639, forward strand.
GTTCTCGTCTAAAATGGGGATACCAGAAAAAGAAGTGTGCCATCGTCCTTACACCTGCCTTGGCATTCAGGGCCTGGCTCAGCCTCCTACCAGCCTTCCCCAGCTGCCCCCCCCCTTGCTGAGGCCTTCTCACACTGACACTTCATGAGGGGAGGGGGCGGGCAAGAAAGCGTCTCCTTCTGGCTTTCTCTGCTCTGCCTTTATTCTTTAGGTAATAGTTGCAAGGATCTCAGAGGAAAGAAGAGCAGGAGACCCATTCAGCAGATGGGAAAATGGAGGCTCAGGGGTAAAGGTGGGACTGAGAGGGCACCTGGGGGCTCCTTGGGATGAAGTGACCTGGAGAAGACCAAGGTTATTTCTGCCACCAGCCTAGAACGTCGCCTGGCTTAGGCACCTCGGTGGCATTAGGAGAAGGTGGGCTGGCAGGAGGCAGGAGGACAGGGTGCCTGACGGGTGACGGGGAGACAGAGTGACGGCTGCGTCGGGACATCCATGTCCCAGCAGCGCCCCAGCCACAGACGGAAACAGTGATCAGGATGTGCCAGCAGCATGCTGAGGGAGGGACCCGGGCAAGCCACCCTCTTCCCCTGCTCAGCATCCTCATGGGTCCCTTGATGACCGAGCCCCCGATGTCACCCCAGTTCTGCCGCCGCTGACTCGGCTTCAGCCACACTCACCTGTCTCTCTGCACTGCTGTCCTTCTTCATCCCTTTAATGAAATCCGTTCTTCCCTTCAAGTGCTGCTCAAACTCTCCCAGGGTCATGTCCCCTTTCTCCATCAGGACGTGCGGCATGTGGGGCTCTGCAGAGATGAGATCAACTCTTGGCACTTGTCCAAGTGGGAGGGCAAGGCCGGGGGCCTTGGTTTAGGAGGAAGATCTTCATGGAGTGGGGAGGACTCCCAATGTGGGGAGGGGGAGGGAACCCCTGGCTGCCTGGAGTGGCATGGGGTCTCAGGAAGACTCCTCTGTCAGGCAGGGGAGCCTAGTGGCCATGGAGAACTCACATCCTTCTCTGGGCCTCAGTTTACCCATCTGTCAAATGGGGGTGAGACTGGGCTCTGATATTTTCAGATCCTGACATTTTATGAAGCCTTCAAGAGACAAAAGAATTGTTCTCTGAGGGTTCAGAGCTGCGAGGGTCTCCCTGAGCTTGGGATTTCAAAGGTTACCTGCTCAGCTGGCCTGGGGGCCAAGTTCCCCATTGGGTGGATGAGACCCCCAGGGCCTCTGGAGCTAGAATCCGGCAGGAGGCACTCAATTCCGCCAACTAGAGTCAGGTTTCCAGGAGCCACTATTGCTGGTTTCCTCTCTGCTGCCTGCCCCCCACCCCCGCCCTCTCCCGGGCTGGCCGCGTATCTCTGCCCCACAGGATCAGCGCCTCCTCCCTCCCACAGGCCTCCCAGGGGCCCCGCCTGGCGCGTAGTACCACTGGGGTGGATGAGGATCTCCACCGGCCGGTCGAAGGTGTGCCTGTTGGCCAAGGTGATAATGATGCTCTTGGCCGAGCGTGCAGATGGGGCAGCATCAGCTCGGATCTCGTGGGTGGGACTCTCCACCCCTGAGTGGCACAGAAACATGGAATAAGCTCAGGAGTCTCAGGAGAAATAGGGGCTCCGTTGGGGACAGGAAGACCCGTGTCAGAGATGAGGGGCTCCTGACCTGCTGTGCAACCATGGACAGGCCTCCTCAATTCCCCCGTCTGCAAAATGGGGGCTTAGACTGGTGATGTCTGTGGCCCTTCCTGCCCTGACCTCAGGATCCACTGGGGTCAAAGGGTGGCTTCCTCGTAGTGCACATAAAGAAAGCAAGAGCTCAAGGCTCGATGGCTGGGCACTCTGTAAATGCCATCACGCTGCTCTGGGAGAACACTCATTGACAAGAAACTGTGTCCTCGTGTCCCTTTAAAACCTTGAGTGGGCTGGGGAGGGGAGCCATCAGAACAATAGTCCCCAACTCTGGTTGCATGTTAGAATCGTCTGGGAGCTCTTAAATATTCCGGTGTTCAGGACACAGCCCAGACCACTGTCATCAGCAGCTCTGGGTGGGATCTGGGTGGTGGGATCTGAAAACCCCCCAGCTGATCTGACTATGCAAAGGAGCCATTGAGGTGGGCATGGGGGCAGCCTTGAAGCCTGTCATTGGGAAAGGCTCATCTTTGGGCCACACGTTGGGGAGCAGGAAGTGGGGGTCCACGAAGCTCCATGTGCTTCTGGGCGGGTCAGCTTCCCTGCCCTTCCCCTCTTCTCTATCCCTGGCAGCTTTCAGCTGGAAGCCCTCCCCACCTCCAGGCCTCAGGTCTTTCCGGCCCCGATCCAGGTCTGGGTGGCCCTCTCTCACCTGCGAGCAGGCACGGCCCGCGAATCTCCAGCTGGAAGTTGAACTCGTATTCCATGGGGTTGGACACATCGGTGTCCAGGAGAGTTGCCAGGCACAGCTTGTTCCAGGAGTCCAGGGCCCGGGTGCCGAAGCAATGCTTGTCTTTGCTGGGGAGGTGGCCGAGAGGAGGAGGAGGTGGAAGGAAGGAAGGAAGGAAGGAAGGAAGGAAGGAAGGAAGCGGCAGGAAGATGGAAGAAGACAGTGAGTCCCAAGCGGCCTCGGCATTCCCTGCAGCCCAGCCCAAAAGGGGGCTGAGGAGCCTCCTCCCACCCCACACCCTTACTCGGCCACCGGACCTGACCCCAGGGAGAGCCTGGACTCCGACATGAGGCCCAACGACTCACGGTGGATGGGCCAGGCGCCAGGCCTGGTGCCCCAAAGCATTGGCACCTGTCGTTCTCACCACCTCCCGCAGAAGAGGCATCAGGGCCCCCAGGACCCCCATTTCCCATATGGGAAAACAGAGGCTCAGCAAGATGTAGCGGCGAGCCTAAGCTCCCACAACTAGCACTTGGCAGAGAGCGTGTCCTCGCCGGGTGAGTCTGGCTCCACTCTGAGGACATTCACACAACGTCACACCATGTCTCGGATCCCTGCTCTTCCTTGTGAGCTGGGGGCGCCTTGCCCAAGCCGCTTCTCCAAGTCTGGGTTTTCCATCCATTAAATGCGGATAATAATGACAGTGAGTTGCTCAGTGAGTCACCTGCTGAAGGCTCAAGTTCCCAGGCTCTCTTTCTGGGTCATCCCCCACCTGTCTTTGACCCTACTGTATCCCCCACCCCTCAGGGTCACACCCTCTAAGGTCTTTGTTCTACGTGCTTAATCTGCAGGTCTCCTTGTAAAGCACCCTGTGGTGTGTGTGTGTGTGTGGCCCATCAATTCCCTTGTTTTGCTCACTGCTGTTTTTTTAAGCTCTGTCCAGGTGTGCTGTGCAAACCAGTCTTTGCTGGGACGCGTGTCACCTGGGGGCATCTGTTATATTGTACTTCTTCTCCCTGCCTCCCTGGGTTAACAGATAACACGGCAGGTCTGCATCCCTTTTGTGGACTTAGGAAACAATGTCTCTGGGGTTCATGGGTCAAAGGACAGCCGCTGTGTTTCACCAGATTGCTTTCCAGGCTGCAAAGTTTCCATTTCTGCCAGCAATGGACAGGAGTCTCCTCCTCTCAGCACTCTCACTAACCCTTGGTATTATTATCTGTTATTCTTATTTTTTCTTGTGTCACTCTGTGTGCACAGCTCCGAGGTTCCTGGGGATTTGATGCAGGCTGCTCCTGAGAGCGTGTTTTACTCTGCCTGCTGGAACGGGCAGGGATAAGCTTCTCAGGGCCTCCTGGGCCCCTTGTTCTTCCATCCACCGAGGTCTTGAGTGTCCCCAGCTCCGGTAGGCCCCGTGTCTCAAACACAGAAGACTTGGGGCCAATGTCAGCATGTACAAAGACAGCACACAAGCTGGTGTTCCTGGTCTGAGACTGGCTGGTGCCTCAAGTTTCTGTGCTGTGACAACAGGTGTCCTCATTTAGGCTTCAAGACCTTATACAGTCTGACTCCCCATCATCCCTCTGACCTGTCTCGCACTCTGCTAGATGTTTTAGCCTTCCGGCCGCTCCTCCAACACATCATGTCCGCTGCTGCCTCAGGGCCTTTGCACTTACCCCTCCCGCTGCCCTCTGCACAGAATGTTCTTCCTCCAGCGTATCTCCACCCTCCCTTTCTTCAGATCACGCTTCAAATGTTGCCTAAGCTGTCCTTTCTAGCTAAAATAGCACTCAGTCTATCCTCCCTAGCCTCTACAGCATTTAGCTTCATAGAACTTGCCTAACATATTACATGTTATGGGCTTATTTCTTTATTAACTGTCTGCCCCCCCACCCCCCTTCTGCTGTCAGAATGCCAGCCCCATGAGGACAGCGACCTTGTCTGTCTGGTTTACTGCTGTATATTCCCCGCACGCAGAACGGTGCCTGGCACACAGTAGGTGTTTAATTACTGTTCATGTAGTGACTGAAAATTGCACTCGAGGCTCACTCCACACGGGAAGCTGCCGTAACCCTCCCCCCGGCTCAGCCTGAGGTCGGTGGCACCTAGACATTTGCTGACACTGCTGTCTGTGTCCCGATGGGCACGTGTTCCCGGCTGTCCCGGAGTCCTACCAGGGTGTGTATGAAAGTCCTGGATGTATATGGTACATCTTCACGGATTTCAACTTGGCCCAAAGGTTTGAGACAAGACTTGGCGGGGGGGGGGGGGAGTTAAGCAGTTCAACCGGTCATTAATTGTAAGTGTTATTTTTATGCCAGAGTGGCACAAAGACACTATGGCATAGATTTTAAAAATTCACATGTGAATGATAAAATGTGAGACCTCCAAAGACATCTGAATGCTGCAGGCTGCTTGGCTGCTTGACCGTGGCCTCCTCTCTCCCTGCATGGGAAATGCTCACCCGCCTCAGTCCCCACGGGGTGAGGGGGAAGGGAGGAGCCCCAATTTCAGCAGCAGGTGCCTCAGGCTGTGACCCACCTTCTTTTCCTGTTGGGGGGGGGGCACGGCAGAGCACAGAGAAACCCTCTTGTCCTGGGCTTGTAGTTTTCCCAGTCCCACCTTCCTAAAACCCCTATTACTGGCTTTTTGTTGCTTTTGGAAGAAATCCAAAGTCAGCCAGGGCTACAGGGTGTCCTAAGTGTCTATAGCCTCATTTCGTGTCACCGAGCTTCAATTCTCTGGGGTCTGTCCTTGCTACCTCAGGGCCTTTGCCCCTGCTGTTCTCACCTACAGGAACTCTCCTCTCGGTGCCCACCTCCTTCTCATCGCTCAGCTCCCAGCTGAAATATTGGTCTCCGGAACTTGGAGAAGCCTGGCCTGGCCCCTGGCCTTCCAGGGCGGGTTCCTCTTTCATACTGTCAGCCCTGTCATTGCACTTTTCACATAATTAATTATGCATGCAATACATAAGCAATTACCTACGCATCCGTTACGTTATTAGTTGGATAATGATCTCTCCCCCTAAGTCCCAAAAGGGAAGGAGCCATGTTGGTTGGGCGCCCTCTGTATCCCTAACACCAGTACTAGGGTGCTCAGAAAATGCCTCGAGTGCATTAAAAAATAAAGCCTGGAAATTCGAATCCCAAGCTGTCCAAATACCTGAGCTTCCGGCCAGTAGCAGCACGGGGCATTTCAGGGAGATTATTTAAAAAAAAAATTTTTTGTGTGTTTATTTATTTTTGAGAGAGAGAGAGAGAGAGAGAGAGTGGGGGAGGGGCAGAGAGAGAGGGAGACACAGAATCCCAAGCAGGCTCCAGGCTCTGAGCTGTCGGCACAGGGCCCGTCGCGGGGCTCGAACTCACGGACCGCGAGATCGTGACCTGAGCCAAAGTCGGACGCTCCACCCACTGAGCCACCCAGGCGCCCCTCAGGGAGATTCTTTTTAAAAATTTTTTTTTTCAACGTTTTTTATTTATTTTTGGGACAGAGAGAGACAGAGCATGAACGGGGGAGGGGCAGAGAGAGAGGGAGACACAGAATCGGAAACAGGCTCCAGGCTCCGAGCCATCAGCCCAGAGCCTGACGCGGGGCTCGAACTCACAGACCGCGAGATCGTGACCTGGCTGAAGTCGGACGCTTAACCGACTGCGCCACCCAGGCGTCTCAGGGAGATTCTTAAGCGAGCAGAAGGGAGCAATTATTCGGGTGGTGGCTACTGTACCACCAAGCCTTGTGTTCTCTCCTCTCTCCCCGGCCCCACACTCCCCTGCCTTCATCCACCGCCTCCCTGCTGCCACCCGAGACTCTGCCCTGGGCTGGGCAGGGCTCCTTACCCTTGGGCCTGTTGGCTGGAGGGGCCAGCGCTCTCGGTGCAGAACTGAGGCACGGTCGGGGCGCAGACAGCAGGCAGCAGGACCCGCACAGCCCCGCTGGGCAGCGTGGGGAGCTCCGAGGAAGTGCTGACGAAGATGGTGACGTTCTCCATGGGGACAATGGTCCCCAGGTTGACCACGAACAGGACCCGCTCCAAATCCTCATCCAAAGCCACCTTCCCTGGCGTGCAGGAATGAGGGATGACGGAAACCCCCTCTTGCAGAGTGGTCCCTAAGTGACAGGCCTGGAGTCAGCGGCTATGTGCGTATTATCTCTAGTCCCCTTGAAGTGGGGTAGGTTTGAGAGCCCCTTTTGCTGATGGGAATATTGAAGCTTAGCGGCAGGGGTGGGGGTGGGGGTGGGGGGTGGGGGTGGGAGGGGTGCAACTCGCCCAAGTTACTAAGCAAATAACTAACTCGTTGGCCCGGAATCTGAACCCACGTGGGTCCGAGGCCAGGCTGGAGTACTTCCCACTGGCACCCTGCTGGGAGTGGGGGGCTGGGACCCACACAACCCGGACAGAGGCCACGCCCCCATCCGCAGACCCTGCTTCCCCTCAAAGAACCACATTTCAGCATCCCCCCACCTTTGGGGCAGATGCCTTTGTTCATGAATATTGCTGTTGTCTGAGAGGCCCGTTCCCTCGCCCCTACTTGGCCAGCCTCACGCAGCCACCAGCCCCTCCACGAAAGCCTCTCTGGTCCTCAGTCGGACCCTCCTTCCCTCCTCGGATGTTACGCAGACCCCTTCTGGCACAGCTGCCTTCCACTTCCTGTTGCGGCTCCCCCGACGCGTGTACAGCTTTTCTTCCAGACTGCGAGCAGCCCTAACAACTTGGAGGCAGCTTGGTGTCTTGCCCACAGTGGGTGCTCATTCAAAGATTCTTGACTGTCTTAATGATCAGGTGAACAAATGTCACTTTGATCACAGATCCAATGGTAAGAGTCTCTTATGTCACATGATCCTTGGTCTGACTTCAAATCCTGACTTGTCATTAACATGCTGTGTGAACTTGGGCTGAGACAAGTTCAAGTGAGACACTGCATGTAAAGGGCTCACCCCAGGGCTTCCCCTCGGTACATGTTGGGGATGGCTTTCCTTTCCTTTCCTCTCTGGGATTCCTTCCTGGTCTTACTCTCCCACCAGCTCAGACTGCATCTGGGCACCTGCGTGTTTCGTATGTCTCCGTGGTGGTCATGGCCATCGATAGACCCCAGACCTGCCACCCGGCCACCCCAGGGACCCCCCTTTTCTGCACCACCCGGCCTGGGTGTTGCCTGAAGAATATATTCACGGCCTTAACTTCCTCTGAGGTCCTGGGCCATGCTGCGAGGTTACCGCACTCACACGGTCCCCTCAGATGGCACAGGGAGGCTGTGTGGGCCCTCTCTGTGCCTCAGTATCCTCAATAGCAGGCATCCGCAGCCATGATTTGGGTACTTACTCTGTACCAGAGACTGCCATCTCCACAATCACGTCTCTGTTCGGCTTTGGATGCGTAGGATTATTTGTTCCATTTTACGGATGAAGTGTAATTTTTTCTTTAAGCCCATACCATTTGCAACAGGATGGGGAGTCAGACCCTGGTGTGATTCATTCCACAACCTCTGAGCTTAATGGACACGCTGTTCTGCTCTGTAGAGGCAACTTAGCAACGCTTTTGTCGCCTCCTTTGATCCTCACTCTGCTTTTGAGGTGAGAGAACAGGAATGAGGTTCAGAGAAGTAAATTATTAGCCTGAGGGCACACAGGATTCCTGACTCCTAGTTTAGTGCTCTCTCTACCCTATCCCACTGTTGTCCTTTCAGACTGCTTGAGACCCCAGCCAGACCCAGGCCCTGCCATGGCCCTTCCATCCTCCTCACCTGTGACATTTGTGGCTCGGATGCGGGTGCCATCAAAGTGGCTGCTATCCATCTTGGCTTTGTCCTTGATCTGTACTGTCACGACACGGTCGGCAATGACCGCCTCAAAGCCGATCACTGTGGTGTATTCATCCAGTGGGTACACAAAGAGGCCTGCCAGGGAAGGGCCCAGCATCACGGAGGGTCCCAGCCCTACCCTGCGTCAGCATCACGGAGGGCACCCAAGCCTTTGACCTGCCAGATCGATGGTTGGTTCTCACTGTCACAGAGAGGGTGCCAGAGGACTCTGGCTGGGACCTTGTGGCTCTGGAGCCACGCAGGCAAGTGCAGCAGAGGAACTGTGGGAACAGTGGGGCGACTGGAAAAGGGACATCTGCTCCCCGTCCCAGCTGACTGTGCAGGCACATGAGACCCATGTGGCCAGGGCTTTTGAGTTTTCAAGACACACTGGAAATCTGGATTTTTATGTGACCTATTCTGCATGCTGGGACACTGGAGGAAGAAGAACCTTAGAACTAAGGTTCTAATCCAGTCCCTACCACTTCTCCTCGCCTGGTGATTTTGGATAAGACACTTAGCTTCTCTAAGCCTCCAAGCCCCATCTGTAAAATGGGCTCAGTAGAGCCAAACTCATGAGGTTGTCATGCAAATGGAAAAAGTAGCCACCATTTATTGAGTTATGTGCCCCAGAGTGTGTGCCCCGTGTGTTTAGACTTAGTGCCTCCCAGACTCTAAGAGCACATGAGTCACCCTGGGGGTCTTGTTAAAAGGCAGATTCTGATTCAGTAGAGGGATCAAGGCTATATCTCATTTAACATGGCCACGAACACCAGGGCGGCGCAATGCCTGGCTGATGGTGAGCCTACCCCGGCTCCCATCCCTCTGAGCCTCAGTTTCCTCATCTACGAAATGGGCAGAGGCTGGTTCTTCCCACACGTGGCATGCCAAAGGACCATCCTGACATTGGCCCGTTGTTTAGTCTCCTGGGTCCCCAGCAAGTTCTGTTTTGTCACCCTCTGGAGATTTTCCTAAACAGATGACCAGGGTGAGCCACGCCTAAGAGTGGGAGCTCCTGGGTTTGCATGGAGTCTTGACGACTCTCCTGCTGTGGGGCTCCCTGAGAAAGTTGGGTCTGGCCATTTGATGCGGGTGGGCATGCCCATGTGGGACACAGGCAGTCCTGGGACAGCTGGTGGGGGCTGAGCCCAAAGCCCGACCTGATTTGCTACTGGCTCTGAGGCCTCTGGGGGCAGAAATGCCATTCTTATTTCTCAAATGGGGAAACAGACTCAGAGAAGTTACATGACTTGCCCTACGTCCATCGGCTTGTGTGTGTCAAAATGAGGAAAAAACGTTGAGAGCAGGGTGGCCCTGGGGCAGCCATAACAGGGGTCCTCACCTTGAAAGGGCTGGGCTTCCAGGTTGCCATAGGTGAGAGAGGCCGTCAGCCCCAGCGCGTAGCCACTGACAAAGGAGGTGACATCGGAGGCGGTGAGGGGCAGGGCTGCCCCTGTGAGCTGGTTCAGCAGCCCAGGCATCCCGCTGGCTACTCAGCCTTCAGACCCTGCAAGAAAGAGACAGGAAGGACAGGAAGTGGGGAAACCCCACCCCCATCCCTTCCCAAACCAGTTCTCCACTTCAGCCCCCACAGGCGGCCAGCACACTATTCTCTCCATGTTCCCCACACGCTTCCCGGGTGGTGACCCCTGCTATCTCTCAAGCACCCCTGAGAGAAGTGGGAATTTCATTTCCCTCCATGTCACAGCAGGGAAACTGAGGCCTGAAGACAGGTGACCCGCTTGGGCTTACTCAGCGAGATGGGGCACAATCGGGGCTGGAGTCCAAGCAGGCTCACGGCCAAGCTGGAATCCTCCCCAGCAGACGGTGCTCCCCTAACTCTGGATGGGAGTCCGGGGCCTTGGGCTCTGACCCCATCCCTGTGTCAGTCCCATAATCTCTGAGCTGAGGCTGCTTCCTGTGCAGCATGAGGGAACTGAAATCGCTCACCGCATCCCCCCTTCTCTGATTTCAGGGGGTGTCTGAAATGAATCTGCCCACCACCAGCAGCCCGGGGTTGTGAGGGGAGTGAGGAGCACCCCCAAAAGAGACTCAGGTGAAAGGGGCCACGCCCCCTCCAGGTGTGCAGGTCAAAAGCCTGGGAGTGATTCCTGGCACCTCTTTTTCAGCACCCCCCCATCCCCAGGCCATGGCCAAGGCTTGTGATTTACCTCTGGAAAAGCGGTGGCATCCATCGTGCCTTCGCCTCCCTGACACCTGCACCCTCATTCCAGCCACCACCGCGTCTGTCTGGACCGAGGTGCCCCATTGGCCTCTTGAATCTACAGTCACCACCCCCTCCAGCCATTTCTCTACTCAGTGGCCACGCCCCCATAGCAAAGCACCAGTTGGTTTGGTCTCTTTCCCCCACCACCCTGCTCCTGGGGCAGAGACGGAAACCCTTAGGCCCGCCTAGGGCCTGTGCAGTCTGGCCCTGCAGACCTCTCCCGCTGGTCAGTCACCACGTCTGCACCCAGCCTTTGGGACGCTCCCAGGCTTCCAGTCCATTCCTCAGAGGTATCCTGTGACCTCCCACCTTTGTTCTGCTGTTCACCCCCTGGAAGATTCACCCCACCACCCACTTTAAACTAGTAACCTCCTGGGGCACTTGGGTGGCTCAGTCAGTTAAGCCTCTGACTTCGGCTCGGGTCAAGATCTTGTGGTCTGTGGGTTCGAGCCCCGCCTTGGGCTTGGAGCCTGGAGCCTGCTTGGAATTGTGTCTCCCTCTCTCTCTGCCCCTCTCCCGCTTGTGCTCTTTCTCTCTCTCAAAAATAAATAGACATAAAAAAAAAAAAACTAGTCACCTCCTTCTTGTCCTTCAGTGTCAGCGGAGGGTTGCCCCACAGGGAAGTGACACCACCTGTGCCCAGCGTCCTTCATTCGTCTGCCTCCGCAGAGACAAGTCTCTTTCCCTGAGAGCAAATGTATCCATTTGCAGGGATACATTTTGTTGTGTGACGTTATTTTGTTGCTGTCTGTCATCCCATTTACAGTGTGTGCTCCTGGAGGGATAGGCCGTGTCTCTTTGTGCTTCCTATTGTACCCTCAGTGCTGATTAAACCGATATGAGAACGGATGACTGTCGTCACTCCATTGCGAAGGACAGAGCACTTCACGGGGCAATGATGTGTCCATTATCTACTGGGCTCCCAGGACCCTCCTGGGTAATCCCTGGGCTTGAAGGGTGGGGTGGGAACGGGAAGTGCCAGAAGCCGAGCTCTCCAACCAGCCTGACGGCAGGGCCCGGGCGGTGGACGGATCGGGACTGCACGGTGGCCCGCTGACAGTGAAGCTTCTTGTCCTCCCGATTTTATGTAATTTGGCCTTAAATAAAAGAACCTGGGGAATTGTCTGTTGGGGAATTGCCCTCGACAGGCCCCCTGGGAAAAGAACTATTGGGGAAAGAAAATAAGGTTCCACAAGGAAATTGCGTGGCCCTACATTTAACCCTTGCCACCCCCTATAAAGACTCCTCTACCTAAAGGAAGGATAGCCCCATGTATCTCCCAGCCAAGGAGAGACAAATGGAGTTGAAAGTCCCACTCTGGCAACAAAGGAGTGTTATCTATGGGCACAAGTTACTCCAACCCCTAGGCCCACTTGGCCCCCAGGAGGCATTCCAGATGATGATTGAACCTAGTTGGTTAAGGTGCAGAATGGTTCATAAGTTCCTAGGTGCATGGTCTCTCTGAGAATGCCTAAGGCGTGGGTTCCTAAGGCCCTCTTGGCCCCCTCCTGGCACCTCAGACGGAGGCGAACACTCTTGTTCCTCAAACCACAAGTGGTTCAGGGAAACAACTAAGAGGTCATGTCCCTGTAACTGTCCCACTTGAGATGTTGAGAGATAGATGACCTTTCATGAAAACAGCAAAGCAAATGCTTTATAGATTATAAACATAGATACGTCATGAAAATAATGTAAGAAATTAATCAATAAGCAAAGGGCAGGAGGGAGCGTTATGAGAAAATAACCATGTTATTCCTTAAAGGGTGATTACACACAGGAACATTTTAGAATTAGGTAAAGCCCAGAAAACATAGATGACGCACGCTACAAGGAAATTGCTGGCAAATATAATGCCACATTTGCCACAATAAAGCGGCCAGTCCAACACACTGCTGTGGTCTGTGTCCACTTTTATTTTTGTTTTATTTTATTTTCACTTTTTCGCCGACGCCGTTCATCCTTCGGAAACCCCTGGTCCTGCAGGAGCTGGACTCCGGCAGGGAAGCAAAGTCAAAGGGTGGGGAATACAAATTTGAGGTCAAGTTCAAGGCAGGTTTTCCTCCCTGTGGAGCGCGAGCCAAGCAAAGCCCGATCGATGCGTGCTACTGCGCTGCCTTTTCCCAAGGAAGCGAACTCTTCCCCTGCAAGCCTTCCTCATGGCCCTGCGTGGCTCCTTCGGGGCTCCTGCCCTCTCTGCCCAGCAGCAGCGTCTTTATAATTATGTTCTCTCTTGTGGTTCCGGCCCAGACGCCTCTCAGCCCTGCCTTATCGAGGCAGGCTGACTGATGGCAGGAGGCAGATAAGGAGCCAGGAGGGAGCTGCTGGATCCCCAGCCACCCTCTCTCAGGAATGTTCTCTGTCCTGGTGGCCTGAGCAAAGCCTCACCACTCCCAGGGGTAGAACAAGGTGGCGGAGTTCATTTCCTGAGCCGTCTCAGCTGCCACCCACACTCCCTCCCTCCTCCTCCTCAGCCCGGTTCCCTCCTGGCCAGAATATTTGGACTTCAGCTTCAGTCCATCCTGGGGTGGAGTTTGGCCAAGGGCATCTTCCCACACAGTCCCTGGTGCCCGTCCCGGGGGCACCTTGCCCTGGAAGGGAGGCTTGGATGACAGTGATGGTGATAACAGGGGGCAGACTCACTCAGAACTCACCCCTTTAACAATATCAATACCTTCTCTTCTCAGGAAGAGAGAACTTGAGGTTCCTTGGGGCCTAAACAATGCATATTTTCCATGAATTCATCCAGCATTAATAAGCACTTGTTGTATTCAAGGCCCCGAATTAGCCACTGGGGGCACATGAGACACAGCTCTGTCCTTAAGGAGCTTAGATTCCCACGATTCAGCACTTACGATACAACACCCAGGGCTCGTCCCAACAAGTGGAATCTACTCCCGAAGCCAAGAGCACACTGTATACACCGTATGTTAGCTAAACTTGATGATAAATTATATTAGGAAAAAAACAAAATAAAAAATAATTACAATTGTGAAAAAAAAGGAGCTTAGAATCTCGTGGAGGGGAGATCTGTCGAACATCGAAATTGCAGAGGGGCCCCTGGCTGGCACCTCACCAGCACCATGAAGATTACATTGCGTAATGTATGAAAAGTACCCAGTACCATGCCTGGCACATACTAGGTGCTTAATATTTACGCAGGGAAATGAATGAATGAACGTCGGCTGCTTCCCAAGGACAAGAACTTTCAGTGATCACCCAGGTGCTGGGGAGACCGTGGGAGACAAGGCAGGTGTGAGACATAAATTAATGGGAGAGACACATATTAAATAAAGCTGCAAGCCAACAGACTCACAATCCGACCCCTTCTTGTCACCTTCCCCTGCTGCCACCTTCTTGTAGTCCAACAGTCTATCCCCAGTGGAGCAGACAGAGTGATGCCTTGAAGCCGTGATCCAGTCACGTGACTCGATGGCACAGCCCTCTTTGATGGCTCCCCGCATGCCTCCAGTCCCCCCAGGCCTGCTTCCTGCTTCCCATTGAAGACAAGACATCCTTCCAGCTCTTCTCCTGGCTTTGCTCTTTTGCAATGGCTGTTCCACACCCAGGAATGCTTTCCCTTAGGCATTCTCGTGGCTCATTCCTTCGCTCTTTCAAGTCTTTGCTCAAAGGGGACTTGTTCGTGGAAGCTTACCCTTAGACTGGCGACCTGTTCGTCCGTCTTCATGTTCAATCCCTCAACCTACGTTTCATTTATATTTCCCGTAGCATGCACCACTATAATATGATGTAATACAATCTATGCATTACGTTTGCTGCTTATAATCTACTTTCCCTGCACAAAGGCAAGGATTGGGGTCTGTTTTTCTCACTGATATATCCCAAGTGTCTTGAATAGTGCTTGCACCAATGGTAGGTGGTGAGTAAATATTTGTTGAATGGATCAATCAACATGTAGTCATAATGTCAGGCTGGCCATTTCGGGGTTCCTCAGCTCTCCCAGCTGAGGGAGAGATGTCTTCTGGACCACCAGGCCCAGAGCAGCACCTCAGAGAAGATATTGATGCTAAATCCATTAGACTCTCATCTCAGTGTTTGTATCAGGGCCCCAGATACACCCTCGTTGGTGGCACCAAGGTCCCGCCATCTTGGAGCTCGCCCATCGGTCCATAGTGGATGCTGCTATCCTGTGTCCCTGAGCCAGCCTCTGGCCATCTCCCATCCCTCAAGCCCACCACAGTGCCTTCTGTGGCTACCACTCTGGAGCCAGCAGGCCCCCTGTATTCTGGGGCTCTCCTGGGATTTTCTCAGAGTCCTTGGCCAAGGACCTTGCTTCCCCTGCAGCCCTAGACAGGAAGGACTGCCTACTCCTTGTCACCCCTCAGTGTCAAGGGTGGGACGGTGGCCTCCTTGGCCTCAGCCGCTGCTCCAAAACCACCATTTTGCTTCTGCCTATAAAACCCCTTCTCCGTGGTGGTGGTTGGGGTCACTGTTGCCTTTTGACTCCGTACCCGCCCATTGCTTGCCATTCCCAAGGTCCTGATCTCTCCCTTCTTTTAGCAAACACTTGGCACCTGGCTCCCATCTTCCTCTGCTCCCCAAACCCTGCCATCAACCAGGTGACTTTAGCATCCACAGGTGTGGTGCATCTCCCGGCCCTTTTATCTCCTGACCCCTGCACCTCAGTAACCTTGGCTTCTGCTCCAGCTCAGCTGGTGACTTCCACTCCCACACCTTGAGCTTGACATACCACCCATGTGTGCCCCATCTCCAAAACCATGCAGGCAGCCACATAGGTTGTTCTAAAAACCTCCAAATCTTGGCACGTCTGAGCCCTCTTTTCCTTGCATTCTCCTTAGCACTTATCACCATACTGTATATTCTTTTTATTAATAGTCTCATTTGACATGTCTCCCCAGCTCTCCAGGGTGTAATCCCCAATGAGGGTGAGGGTTTTGTTTCAGTCCGTTCACTGCTGCATCCACGACCAAGAGAATAATGCCTGGGTATCGTAGATGTTCAATAAATATATTTGTTTTTGAATGAATGAAACATCACTCCATGGACTTTTTCTATAAAATTTGGCAACAGCCCTCAGCGGTAGGTATACGCTTAGTATCCCCATTTTATAGATGAAAACACCAATCTCAGGGAGGTGAGATAGACTGTCCAAGGCCACACAGCCAGAAGGTAAGGGGGCTGAGAGCTGAACCCAGGCAGAAGGACCGCAGAGCCATGCTCTTAGCCTCGCGGCTGCACTGCCTCCTGCTTAATCTTCTCCTGGGCTGGGCCATCTCTCTCCATGTGTCTCTTGCCAGCCTCCTCTCCCCTCCATTTCTACCGCTGCTGCTTCCTTATTCTGCCCTGGACCATCTCTACCCTCCCTTCCAGTTCACTCTGTCACCTCGGGTGCACACACACACACACACACACCAGCCTTCTTTTCCCCTGGGCTTAATGGCTCCCCATTGCTCTCGTCTGATAGGGCAGGTCAAACTCTTAGCCTTTAGCCCAGGGCTCTTCCCCATTTGGGTCCCCATCTCTGTCCAGTGTCACCTCCTGCCGAGTTCTCCATCACTGTGTCTCAACCACGCCAACCTTCTCACTGTGCCCTGAACCGACCAGGTTCTTTCTCACCCTTGGGCCTTTCCCCGGAATGATGGTTGCTTTCTTTTCGCCTTTCAAAGTGCTGTTCAGCATTCAAAGCCCTGTTTCACTGTCACCTCCTCTCTGAAGCCCCCCACCCCAACATCCTGGCCCATCAGACACGCCCTTCTCAGCGCCTCCACGGCCTCTGAGCACTTGTCTGACACATCTCTCATCTGGACGGACCAGAACTGCTCGTCGGTAATGCTTGTTGACCCCAAGTGCTGTACGAACAGGGCACACCTCCTTCTCTGCCTGTGTCCTAGCTTCCTGCACAGGGCTCAGTTCAGAGGAGGGCCTCTAAATGGGGCTACCGGGTTCTAGTGCTTTGTAATCCTCGCTAAAGCTCACACCCACCCTCACTTTATGGGTGAGGGGAAGGAGGTGCAGAGGGGAAGTCTGGAAGCATGTTGGTGAGCGGTCAGGCTGGGTGGGTGGTCAAGCAGCCTTCCACCGGCCAATGCCTGTCCTTTTCTTCCCCAGTTGCTTCCCAGTCCATGCTGAGCACAGGAGAGGCTGGCGAGGGAGGGAGGGTGAGGAGGAGGGAGCACCAGGAGCCTGGGGGACCGGGCTTCAGAACACCGGGCTTCCCCTGGCTGTGATGCCTCTCGAGCTGCTGCCGTGATCCTGACCACCATGAGCTCAGCAGGCCCCTGCATACCAGCCCCCCGCCCCAGCTGCGGGCCCCAGAAGATGCCTCTGGGGAGGCTGTGGTCTGGGCCCCAATCGTCCCGGAATCACCTGGCATGCAGCGTTCTAGGCTGAGAACACTCTGGGCCATCAAGAACCTGCAGCAGGTGGCATGAGTTGGGTTACATGTGATGTGGGGACATGTGCAGGGAAAGGAACTGGGAGAAGAGAGTGCGGGGTCCCTGCTTGTCTTCAGTCATCATGACAGGCTGGGGAACGCCTGCATCAGGGTCCTGGGGTACAGGAGAGGGGCCTCCCGCTCACTTGCCAGAAAGGGATTGGAAAGTGGGGGTTGCTTGTGGGGTAGCAGCCGGGTCCTAGGATCCAGAGCATTGCCTGGGTTAGTGTCCGAGATGGCCACTCCCTGGTGGCCTGGGGCCAGTTACTCAGCTGGGCTCTGCCGCTTATATATCATGTGACCTTGAGCCCCTTACTTAACCTCTTTGTGCCTTAGCTTTTGCATCTATAAAATGGGACCATGATGGTGCCCACCTCCTTAGAAACTGGATGGATAAAGGAGACGATGTCTATGAGTGGTGGGCAGGAAGCTGGCGGGTCCTGAGGAGGCTGGAGGCTTCTCTTCCAGGCCTTTTTTCCATAGAGTCTCCTTGCAAGGCCCCCTTCCTGGACTGGGTGAGCTTGTACAGGCATCAAGCTCGCACAGCTGGGAAGATCCCCGGGTCCCGGCCCAAGCGCCCACCTCTGGTTGTGACCTTGGAGCCAGAACGTGCCCTGTTCCCTTTCTTCCCTAGCTCATATTGTTCCAGAGACAGCATGGCAGGCCTTCTTTCTCCACCTGGAAGGCCGTTCTGGAGACCTCTCCCCTTCCCCCTGGTCAGGTGCCCCCAGATTGTGTCCACGGGGTTGGGGCTTCCCAGCTCCGTGGTCTCAGCCAGGCCTGGGCCAGGCACAGACTGTGAACCCACCAAGCAGTTCTGGCCTTGCCACCCTGCCCACTCACCTTGGGCTGGGGGTCCTCATCGTATTTCCTGTCACCAACTGTCTAGGAAGTCTATGCTTTCATGCCTCTGTTGGGAGCCTGTCCTCCAAGGACTGCCCCACACACAGATGAGCCCCAGTATTCCCTTCAAAGCTGGGGCAGAGTCGATGGGTTCTCAGGCCCCGCTGATTGTCCTAAGCTTCTAGAATTCTGGGGTTCTCACAGGCTGGTCTCCTTCTCTACACCTCTCCCCTTGGGCCCACACCTATGGTCCTGAGCTGCCCCCCACCCCCCCGCCCGCCACCCACCCCAGCCAGGAGGCTGCCAGCTCCTGGCACTGGAGGCAAGGACTATCTCCCCCACCGTCTGGCCCACAGTGGGTGCTCAGCGATGGCCTGAATGGATGGATGGCATGTGCTCTATCTACCCAATGAATGAATGAATGAGTGAATAATGAATGAAAAATAATGAATGAATGAATAAATAAATAGGATAGAGTGTATCAGGGGTGGGAATAGGCCTCGGCCACAGGTTCATTTAAAGCAGCTAACAGTGAGAGAAATCCCTCTATTTCAACCAAAAGCCTGTAGGATTCCATCCCAGAGCCAGCCGTGGTCTCCCGTTGGGGTGGGGAGTCGGGGCTAATCAGGACAGAGGGCACCCCGGCCTCTCAGTGCTTGGTGTTCCTGCCCTGCCGGGAGACCTGGAGTCCCGCCAGTCCAGATGTCCAGGGCAGTCAGCCCTGCAGGTGGCTGAGGCCCAAGCCGCCCACGGCTGCAGAGGCTTCCGGCTAAGAGGCTGTGACCGTGCCTGCTGCAGGAGGGAGAAATAGACATAACTAAGCCAAAAACTGCGTGTCCCCCAAGCCCTCCATGAGGGCTGTTGGGTTTCCGAAAAGAGTCTTTGTTGTGTACCATTAAGGTGACGGTGGGAATACTTGTGAGCAGGTGCCGGATCCCCTTTTTCCGGGGGCCCCGTGAGGCTCCAGCCCTGGAGTCTCTGCCCACGGAGGGCCGTTCAGACACGAGCCACCACACCGCCGGGAAAACTGGACTCCGTGTACACTGATTCGGTTTCTGCCCATCTTTCCAGGGCCGCACGTGCAAGGCGAGCCCCCTGTGCTGAGCAACCAGCATCCCTGCGGCCCATGAAAGGTACTAACCGAACAGTTGTGGCCTTGGCCTTATCCATGCCTCCCTGTTGCTAAGGGGCTCATGGAACAACCGCGCCGGGAAAGGGCCATTTTAGAATCCACCCCCCGGGCATTTCCTTTCTAGAACTGCTGTCTGGCACTGGGGGCTCCTAGGAAGTTGAAGAGGCACCCTTGGACCGTACCCCCCCCAGACACTTCTAAGGGTGGAATGACAGGCTGGGAAGCTACTTCCTGCTTCTGGAACCTGCCTTGCCTCTTCCTTTCCAAGTCTTTCCCACAGAAACTCAGTATTGCCCTCTGTGTAATGGGCATGTACTGTGGCGATTTATCTCCCAGGGCTCCATCAAGGATTACAAGTGAGACACTGCATGTAGAGGGCTCACCCCAGGGCTTCCCCTCGGTACATGTTGGGGATGGCTTTCCTTTCCTTTCCTCTCTGGGATTCCTTCCTGGTCTTACTCTCCCACCAGCTCAGACTGCATCTGGGCACCTGTGTGTTTCGTATGTCTCCTTGGTGGTCATGGCCATCGATAGACCCCAGACCTGCCACCCGGCCACCCCAGGGACCCCCCTTTTCTGCACCACCCGGCCTGGGTGTTGCCTGAAGAATATATTCACGGCCTTAACTTCCTCTGAGGTCCTGGGCCATGCTGTGAGGTTACCGCACTCACGCTGTCCCCTCAGATGGCACGGGGAGTCTGTGTGGGCCGAGACAGGGTCCCCAGGCCCAGGTGCCCGTTCTGCCAACCACTCCATATGGGCCCCGGACCGGGACCCTGCAATCACACCATGCTGCCAGCATCCGTCGCTTGGGCCCCACACACAGTACACCTAGTGGGACACAAAGATGGGTGGGTGGCTGGCTTAGTGTCTGTCTTTGCCCCACTTGCCCAGCGGTAGGGAACCAAGCTGTCTTGCTCCTTGTTCTATTCCCCAGCACATGAAAGAAGTCTTTAAAAATAATAACAGCTAATACATACAGAGCAATTAATATCCGCCAGGTGTTATTCTAAATGCTTTACATGCGTTAGCTCAGGGAACCCTCAGGACGACCCTGTGAAGTAGTCATGACCGTTATTCCCATTTTGCAGATGATGAAACTGAGGCCCAGAGTGCTTACATCCCCTGCCCAAGTGCTACTCTCCTAAGCGGTGGAGCTGGGATTTGGACTCTTCACTTTATAGGAGAGGAAACCAAGGCCCAGAGAGGTTAAGGGAATCTCAAGGTCACACAGCACGCTAGCGGCACAGTCCGGATTTGAACCCAAGCCTTCCGGTTCCAGAACGTGGGTTCTTAACTGTGTCGTTCTGCAGCCTCCCAGTCAGATCCAGGTGCCAAGGCCCAGGGAGGGCGCCTGAGAGCCTGCTTGCTATTCTAGAGGCTGTCATCCTCGGCACCAAGCGGCCAGGTTCCACGCCACACTGGCTCCCACCCTTCTGGGGCTCCTTCCCCAGGCTTCGAGCAGCAATGTCGGATCCGCATCATGCCCTCCTCCTACAGAGTCGGCATATTTGAGGCAGCTCCCGCTGGGAAATCATCTGAGCTAACAGGCAAACAACACAGCGGATGCGCACAGAGGCCTCCAAATGGGTCTCAGGGGGACGGGGAGGGGGACAGTGCGGGAGAGACTCTGGAAGGTTTGCTGTGTCCCTTTTCCTGGGAGGGCTCCAGGTGGTGAGGAGCCAGCGGAAGGCTAATAGGGAGTGGGGAGGCGGTGGAAGGAGCTGGGTCCAGGATACAGAGTCCCCACTGCCAACCAGGCTTAAGGAGATAGGATTTAGAGGCTCCCGACACTTATCACAAACTGTCCCTGAATCAGGCACTGCGCTAAGCAGTTTATGTGGATTAGCACACTGATTCCTCATGAGCCTGTAGCACTTCTTTTTTTTCTTTCTTTCTTTCTTTCTTTTTTTTTTTTCTGCAGATGATCTGGGTGAACACAAGGGGAGCTAAGAAACTGGCCCAAGGTCACAAAGCTAGTAAGTAACAGGTCTGGGACAGGAAGTCTGGCAGTCTCTTTCTGGCGCCTCTGTGTCTCTCACTGTGCCATTATGGAGTCCGTCCTAACAATATCCCTCACGTTCAGAGGCAAAGGAAAAGCCCTCTCAGAGTGCCAGGTACAAAGTGGGTTGTCAGTACCAGAGATTAACCCAGCTGGGGACGAGAAAGCAGGGAGAGGAGGCCAGCAGCAGAGCCCCCCACCTCGGTCAGCCAGCCTGAAGGTCAAGAGCTCAGGCTCTAGAGTCTCAACAGTTAGGCTCAAAGCCAGGCTCTGACTCGTACCTCTGAGTGACAAGGACAGGTTTCCTCATGTCTCTGAGCCTCAGTTTTCTGATCTGTGAAAAGGGCACAGTAGCAGGTCTGCTTTCGAGTGCTGTCATGAGGCAGTGAAGCAATGCGTGTGAAACACTGAGCCCAGTGCCCGGCCCAGAGTAAGTGCTTCCTGTGTCTGCACAGGTACGTATCATGGCTGGCCTGGAGCCGTGTGAGGAAGACAGGGCTGGCTCTTGAAGGTGAGTGGGCAGCTTTGGCCTTGCGGGGGAAGATGGGGTGAGGGGCAAACCGGGTCAAGGTCAGACCTCCCGACAGGCTCTTGAAGAATCTCTTAGAAAACCCTTCAAGGTTCAAAGAATTGAAAATGATGGGGGCTCAGTCGGTTAAGCATCCGACTTCAGCTCAGGTCATGATCTCGTGGTCCGTGAGTTCAAGCCCTGCGTCAGGCTCTATGCTGACAGCTCGGAGCCTGGAGCCTGCTTTGGAGTCTGTGTCTCCCTCTCTCTCTGCCTGTCCCCCCCCCCCCTCAAAAATAAACATTAAAAAATTTTTTTAAAAGAAAACGATGGAGTTTACAGTAGTGAGGGCGTTCTAGTCTCTGACCAATTTACCCTTTTAAATCTACCATTGTTCCATAAGAGTATGAATAATGAGCATCGAGCCTTATATGGAGTGATTTATAATATACTTTCACATCTGTGAATTAAATTGGAGCTCTGTGAGTTGGGGCAAAATAAAGATTATTATACCCATTTTAAGGATCAGGGACTGAGGCTCAGAGGGGGAAGTAACACAGGGGAATAGGAGCTCCTATGGCAGAGCTTTCTCTATGCTATGGGCTGAAGGTCTGTGTCCCCGCAAATTCAAAGTCCTAATCCCCAGTGTGACGGTATTTGGAGATGAGGCATTTGGAAGGTAATTAGATGTGGATGAGGTCATAAGTGTGGAACCCCTTGATGGAATTAGATGAAAAGAGGAAGAAGCCAGAACTCTCTCTTTCTCCTCACCATGTGAGGACACAGCACAGCTGTCTGTAAACCAGGAAGAGGGCCCCTTACCAAGGAGCCAACCATGCTGGCATGCTGATCTCAGACTTCTGGCCTCCAGAACTGTGAGAAGTAAATTGCTGTTTGAGCTACGCATTCTAGGGTACCCTTGTTAAAGCAGCCTGAGCTGACTGAGACACTACGAAGGCTCTCCACCTGCTTTGCTAGGCTGGGCTTCAGGGTTGGCAGAAGATGAGTCCACTGGCCATGAGGTATTCAGTGGCCAGGGCTGGGGACTAAGATACCCAAAGGGATTCAACCCAACATAACTCTTCTTCTTCCCTCCATTTTCTGTTTGCATTCTCATAAAGGCTATGATGCTCCTCTCTGAAGAAGCCCACATGTGATCTTCACATTGTTGGGCAGACTTTTCCAGTTCTCTGGGCACTTGGTAGGCTGTCTTCTAGAAGGTATGGCTGTGTGTCTTGTTAGGACCAATGAACTGAGTGGAAGGGACGTGTGTCAATTCCCAGGAGGAAGCTTCCAAAGCTGCTGCGTACTTGGCCATATCTTTTTCCCTGCCACTGTGATCATGGGGACACATGTCTACAAGGAGCCTCTGTTATCCTGGACATAAGAGTGACTATATTATGTGACAATATGCATGACCCACTTTGATGTGCAGCAGGAGCAAGAATGAAAATGTTGCTGCTTTTTACTGCAGCACAATCTAACTTGGCAAGTAGAGCCATAAATGTTTGGGTCTCTGAGCAAAGACAATGGTCCAGAGACAGAAACCACAATATTGGGAAGGGAGTAAGAGATGGGGGAGGGGGAATTGCCCAGTGTGTCCACTATAATATAATCTCCATGAAGGCAGAGATTTTTGTATGTTTTGTTGACAGTTATATCCCTAGTACTTAGCAGAGTGTCTGGCCATCAGCGGGTGCTCATTAATGCTGAAAAAACAAATGAATGACCTCCATATTTGCCCAATAATTGGACCAGAAAGAGACCACTCCAGTGAATCCACTGAAGACAGGGACCAAAATTTCATATGAAATTGTGAGTGAAAAAAAAGTTTCAACTGGGATTTTATTTTGAAAAGTAAAACTAAAAATATGAAAATAGAATCTTATATTGGACCAAAATGATATTATAATTACAGCCATGTGCTAAACCTTCCAATGAACGAAGAACAAATCAAGTATTGATTGGGCAGCGGCAGAGGTGGGGAGATAAATTTTTTGTGCAAAATCATATGCTAGCATGATATGACATTTTCTTATTTCACATTTCTCCATCACAGAGCGACCATTCAAGTTCTCTAACCATGAACTCATTGTTGCCAGTTTCCCCTTCTGTTATTTTCTGGTCTACCTCTGCTGGGTTCTCGTTTGTCTGTGGCTTTGTGTGAGATGAGAAGAGAGGAGAACCTTTCTTGGTTCATTAAATCCTACAACCTTCATAAGACCTCAGTTCCACTTTGCAATCCTTTGGCATTGTGTGTTCAGTTGCTGATGCTGACACCACCCAAACCCAAAAAGAACCTGATGGACACCAGTATTAAGTGATGGCCAGGGATGGATGTTGGCATTGTGGAAGGAGAGATTTCAGGCAGGGACTACTTTTTAAGTGGTCATTTCATTAACGTTCTTCTATCAGGGTACTCTTTTTTAAACCTACAACCTCACATCTGTAGGGTCTCAGATAATGATGACTCAGACCCCTGTATGGGATCTGAAGAAGGAACAGGGAATACATGGCCAATGAGGCGGACTCATCCCCTGTCCTCCAGCCTCTCTCACCCATGGTTCCTTTCTAGGCTGTGTTGGGAGCATCCACCTCAGCTGCCTAGCCTCACCTTGCATCCTTCACTGTCTCCAGAGTGGCAGCTGTAGAAGGAACCACTTCTTGTCCTGGACCCAGTAGTGTGATTCCCAGCATGGTTACAGGAAGAGGGAGAAGAGCTTTGTATTAAGACCACCTGGGACTCAAGAACATTCAAAGCTCATCATCTAGCAAAGAGTTTTAAACAGAGGACTGTGATCCCCCCGATTCCAGTGAGGATTCATGAGGTGAAATTTTATCTCCTCAGGTTCATCAGTTTGTCTTCCTGGGGTCCCCATCTGACCAGTTCTTCCTACTCCAGGACTGCCAATAGCTTTGGCTAAAGCCCTACTCTTTCATGCCAAACTCAGCCTCCTTAACAGTCACCCCCTTACCCACTTCTGCCTGATCCTATCTTACACCTCCCCTCTTACCCTATGTTCCTGGAAAAGCAGCACGTTTGTTCCTCCCCAGACCTCTGTGAACCCAACTCCGTGTCCTTGTTTATGCACTTCCCTCCACCCAGAGCACCATTGGCCCATCTTTTTTTTTCTTTTAATTTTTTTTTAACATTTATTTTTATTTTTGAGAAAGAGAGAGACAGAGCATGAACGGG
Organism: Panthera uncia; assembly: GCF_023721935.1. Lineage (NCBI taxonomy): Eukaryota > Metazoa > Chordata > Mammalia > Carnivora > Felidae > Panthera > Panthera uncia. The sequence goes on from NW_026057585.1 coordinate 90,042,114, forward strand.
GGAGGGGCAGAGAGAGAGGGAGACACAGAATCTGAAACAGACTCCAGGCTCTGAGCTGTCAGCACAGAGCCCGACACGGGGCTCGAACTCACGGACCGCGAGATCATGACCTGAGCCGAAGTCGGCTGCCTAACCGACTGAGCCACCCCATTGGCCCATCTACCAGTTTCTTGTCTCTGGGCCCTTTCACGTCCCACCTCCTCCGAATCCCTTTAGCTGGCTGTGAGGCTCCCTCTGCTGACCCCCTCAGCCATATCCTGCTCTAATCCTCCTGCTCCATGGATGGTCCTAACATCTCTTCCAAGAGGATGGCAAAGAGGCCTTTCTTATTCCGTTTCTGCCCTGGCACCAGGCGGGTAGCACGAGCTCAGGACCATCCTTTGCTTCATTCCTGGTGAAATGGTTCTGCATTTGCTAGGTGACCTTAAACCTAGCACTTGGAGCTCTCCAAGACTCAGCTTCATCAGCTGCAAAATGGGGACTGAATAAAATACCAGGGGTAAGGTCCCCGGCAAGGGGAAAACACAAGGCGGGGAAGACACGAGGTACTGTTCCCTCCCTCCGGCTTCTCCTTCTCTGTCTCTTTCGCAGATTCATCCTTCCATAAGGCAAGTAACCAGCATGGAGGCAAACATTCCTTAAGGGCCCGCCTCAGGCCTTCTGTCCCAAAGTGGTTTTCCCCTGTCCTGCTCCAGCGTATGAGCAGACGACCCACAAGTGTGACTCTGCATCCTGGCCCCTTCTCTACCTCTCAGGCCCAGAGAAACTCCCTTGCATTCTCCTCTTGGCAAGCTCAAGGAGGCCTCAAGTCCAAGTGCCCCTCTCCTGGGAACTATTTTATGCAGCAGATCCACTTATGCAGCAGAAAGGACAGCTTGAACTTGAGCAGGAGCCTGAGGCCAGGGTCCTGGAGGAGCTGCTGATCTGGAGCCCCTGGGTGCCTCTTCCACTGTCCCCACTCCTCCAGGGCTGTGCTTTTTCCCTGTAGGGCTGGCCTCCCGCAGAACCAGAGTCAACATTGTTTGTCCATGAGGAAGAGGGACTGCACCAGGGGGCTGGTGCAGGTGCCCACTCAGAACGGTGTGCAGTGAGGGACACCAGGCACAGAGTGTTGCTTCTTCCCTCTGGGCCAGGATGACTTTACCAACAGCCCATTCAACCGAGCTGCAAACCAATGGCCAATGGCTGAAATCTCTTCTGAGAGCTTAGTCTGGCCTCGATTTGAGTTTGGTCCTCATGCTGTTTTCTGCGAGGCCACAGATCCCTAGTCACCTACCCACCCAGGCTGGAAACCTTGGCCCGTCTCATGTCTGAAAAGCAGTCGGGTCTGCGGTCCACCCATCAGGAACACTGCCCACCTCACCTTAGGCCCTGGATCACCACCTGTGTGGGGTTGGATGGAAAACAGCGCTCCCCACGAGGGGGACTCTGGCCAAGGCTGGGTGACAAGGGAACTGCATCAGGCCTCGGGGGTCCTGCCCAGCAACCTCTGGGTCAAGTTCAATCCACAATCATCTGTACATGTGCACATGTGCACGTGTGTGTGTGCACACATGTGCCCCACACTCTTAAATCCCTGCAGGCACAGGGCATCCCACACAAGTACCCTTAAACACGTAATCACATTTATACATGCACCACTGCCTCTCCCCCCCCACAACCACCAACTTATGGAGCTCACTCTATACGTATCACTACCCTCCAGGGACACACCCCTGCCTGCACATGCCCCATACACTTCTCAACATACATCCCAAACACCACACGCACACGTGCTCAGTGGCCCCCAGCCCAGCTAACCAAGGGAGTGTCCGTGCCCTCTGCCTCCACTGTGCAGGAGGCGGGAGTTCATCCGACCTCCTCGGTGCCTCTGCCTAGTTCCCTGGGACCTGCCTGGGCTCAGACAGATGAACCCAGGGAACAGGGTTCTATGCCAGCAGAGGAGGAGAGGAAGAATGCTCTGTCTCTGCTGAAGACTACTAGGAAGAAAGAAAGAAAAAGAAAGAACGAAAGAAAGAAAGAAAGAAAAGAAAGAAGGAAAGAAAGAGGAAAGAAAGAAAGGAAAAAAGAGAAAGAAAGAAAGAAGGAAAGAAAGAGGAAAGAAAGAAAGAAAAAAAGAAAAAGAAAGAAAAGAAAGAAAGAAAGAAAGAAAGGCAAAGAAAGAAAAGAAAGAAAGAGGCATAGGAGCAGAGACAGGAAGGTGCCTGTTGCTTTTGGTTGGGGGAGAGGAGGGGAAGGTTCTGGCTTCCACCCCACCAAGCCTCCGCCAAATTTCCTCTGCTGCGTGGTGCGGAGGGAGCGGAGGGAGCGTCGCATCGGACTGAACTGTTGCGGCTGCAGGAGACGTAATGACGGCTTCCAGCGGGACTTGACATGTTAGCTGACACCAATGCTGCACTCGGGGCCAGGTCCCCCCCTGCGCCCACCCACCTCCCACCGCTGGAGGACCCCTTCTCCGTCCTGGAGCCCCACTTACCAGGCAGGAGTAGGGGTCGGGGGGTACACACGCTGCACTTGGCCAGTGGTTTTGGGGACAGTCACACGCCGGGCACCTGGAGGGCAGCAGGCACGAGCCAGGCAGCCAGGGATGGACAGTCTGCGGAGCTCCTGGCAGCCCCAGGGCTCCGGAGGACAGACTAGAGATGACGGGGACCCAGAGACGGGGGAAACAGGTGGCTGGGATGGGTGGGGGGTGGGGGAAGGGAGGCAGAGACGGAGGGGAGAGAGACACAGGGAGGAGGAGATGCTGAGAGAATCACACCCAGAAGAAAGAGAGGAACAGACCGAGAGCTCCAGAGAGAGGGAGAGAGGGGAAAGGAGTGGGGAGAGAGAGAGAGGGAGGGAGCGGGAGGGAGAGAGGGACGGGAGGGGGGAGGACTCCAGCAGCAACATGTGGTAGTGTTGCCTCTCACTCCTAATGCTGGAACATCCCGGCCTCATCTTCCTCTGCCCCCTCCCCTTGTGCAAACGCACGACGTACACATCCTGATGCACACAGACACACACACTCACACGGCCACTGGCACACAGGGGCACCTGAATTCCGCGAACACACCCTGGCCGCACACTCAGGACAGCCCCCCTGCGGCCCCTCATCCACCCACCCTTACCTGCCCCAGAAGCAACACGTGTCTGGGCAAATACTCCCTCGGTCCGCTGCCCCTGAGGCTGCGTGCCTGCACCCAGAGCTGCTGGAGGGGGTGCCCGGGGCTGGGCTCCGGTGCCCAAGCCCAGTGCCCGCCGCCCTGGCAGCTGGCCTGATGGATGCCCACATCGCGATAGCTGTTTAGGTGGCCTGCGGGAAGCAGAGAACCATTTGTTTTGTCAGAGCGTAACCATGACAATCACCCCCTGCTCACACCGCTGGTGCTGCTCACCCCCCCCACCCCTTCCCTCCCCCCTTCTCTGGAGCACTGGAGGAAGCAGAAGGCCACTTAGCAGCCTCTGCTAATTCCTGCTGGGACTGATGTGAAGGGCCTGGCCAGTGATAACAGGCTTGGGCAGCCCCTCCCTGGGGGAATAAGGCTGCCTCGGGCCATTCAGCCCTGTGCTGGGCCTGCCATGGCCCCGGGGCCCCCGTCGCTGGGACCAGAGCAGAGCTGGCTCCTTGTCCCCCCGCAAGTCCATTCTAGTGCCCGATGACATAAGCTGGAGGTCCATTGCCTCCCGGGGACATGATGCCACCAAGCAGATGGCTCTGGTGACTGTGGTCATGGACCATGGGTGAGTCATCTGCTAAGAACTTTGGCCATGCCTGTCCCGTCTTAGTGTCCCCAAGCCATCACCTCCTGCCCTTGGTCAAGCCAAAGCCACAAGGGAAATTGTTAGGCTTTTAGGCACAGCTCCAGGAGTCATCAGACTGGAGGTCTGGCCTCTGGGGTACAAAGTTGGACCACCCAGAGACCCAGAGATTGTCATCATCAAGGACAGGTAGATCTGGAAGGCAAGAGGCCTGCCAGGTGGGTCTGTGAAACCTAATTTGGGGTCTAGAGTTGAGGAGTCCTAAGCTGAGAGGGTAGATGCCTCGGGGGTACAGAACAGAGCTAACAGTCATCCGCTCGCACATCTTGTGGGGTCCTTATGAGAACCCGAGAAGAGGGGCTTAATCCCAGAGTGAAGAGAGAAACTGCACTTCAGAGAAGTGGAGCGACTTGTCCAAGGACATGTGGTAGGAGGAGAGGAGAAAGGATTCAAGCTCACACCTGTCAGATTCCGGCACCTGGGAATTTTCCAGTACACCTCGTTGGCCTTTTCAAGCAGTCACCGTGTGCCAGGCACTGCAGGCAAGGCCTGGAAGAAAGTCATGCTCGCCTGCTCTGTGCCAAACACAGGGAGGTGGGTGCTATGTTCCTCATTTCAAAAACAAGCCCAGAGAGGTGAAGTAACTTGCCTAAGGCCACACAGCAAGTGGAAGACCCAAAATTCAAGTCCAGGTCTGTCTGACCCCATCTCTCCACCCTGCCTCCCTCACCACGTATCAGGGGCTACATCCAGGGCAGAAGACCTATCCCCTTTCTGGACTCTCTGCCTGAGGAGGGTGGAGTCTGAGGGTCGGGCGGGGACAGTGGACAGAGGGGTAAAAAAGGTGTGAACGAAGCAGAGATGTCATGTGAGGTCCAAGACATGTGATCTTAGAAGCCTGAGAACCGATGATTCCACCATTAGAGAGTCACATGTCAGGATTTCCTGGAGCCTGAAGTTCCCCCAGACTTCCGTTAAATGTCTACCTGAAACCCCAGGTCTTTGCCATCATGGCAGGTGTCAGCCAGCTGAAAGGGAGGCCCCAGCAGGAGAATTTTGGAGAAGAGTCTGGAGGGAGGGATCTGGGAGGCTGGTGCTGGGCAGAGGGAGTGGAGGGGCGGAGAGGGGAGGGAGCGAGCCTGAGCAGAACTTTTCCGACCTGGTTGTTTAGCCTGGTTTGCCTCTGAATGTCTGCTGGGGTGTCATAGCACCGAAGACAGTAGAAGATGGTGCTTGGGGAACGGAGCGCTGCCTCTGTCCTTTGGAGGACGAACCCGGATACGTGGCAGAGTTGAGTTCAGTACTTACGCTCACCCAGTGAGCCAGGCTTTGGGTCCAGTGCTTGGAGAGGGTGCTGAGGAGTGGGACACAGGTTCCAGGAACTTGGCCAAGTTCCTTGCCCTTGGCCAGGGAAGTGGGCACAGGGGTTCACAACCAACTTCCAGGCCACTCGGCAGTCCCCTAAAGCCTTTCCCCCTGCGTTGTCTTATCGAACGCCTTAATGAGTCACCCAGGTGGCAGGCAGAATCAGCCGTGCTCTGGAGGGGTGGGAGACGGAGGCTGACAGGGCACTGTCACCTGGCACCTGGAGTCACCTGCAGGTCAAGGACTAGGGCTTAAGGGACACAGCCATTTAGAATTCCAAGCCTTCCCCAAAGCCCGGTTCTCAGCCCCATGAAGTTCAAGATCTCTGCCCCCCTATCCAGGCCATTTCCAGACTCAACCTTTCTACTCAGCCACCCCACACCGGAGTTCTAGGACCCAAATTCTCCGGGATTCAAGGTCAGCCTGGGTGCATGGCGATAAGGCCGTAAGGAGAAACATGAGGTGGCCGGAGACAGAGAATCTGAGACAAGAACTGGCTGGGTCGAGAAGCCTGCCTGCTTGGAGGTGTTTTCCAGAGCTGCCTCTGCTTAAAGCCCCAAGATTTCCTTACTCAGTGTCTCGGGTTCCCAGGGCTGCTGTGACAGACGACCACAAAATTAGAGACTTAAAAGAAGAGACATTTATCCTCTCACAGTTCCGGAGGCTAGACATCCAAGATCAAGTGTCTGCAGGGCCTTGCTCCCTCTGAAGGCTTAGGGAAGGAGCCTTCCCTGTCGTCTGCACCCCGGTGGCTCCTGGCCATTCTTTGCCTCCCTACGCTTTATGACTGGGCTGTGCCTCTGTCTCCCTCGGACGTCTTCCCTGTGTGTCTCTGTGTCTTGGTGTGCCTGTCTCCGAATTCCCCTCTCCTTTCTCTTACAAAGACATCCACCACTGATTAGGGCCCGTTCTCAACTCAGCCTGATTACATCTGCAAAGACCCTCTCCCCAGGAAGGTCATGTCCACATATCAGGGGCTAGGACTTGAGCATATCATTTTGGGGGACACAATTCAACCCGCAAAAGGAACTCAGAAGGTAATAAAGGCATGGGACTAGCATGACCCCAAGAGGCCAGTCCTTCTAGAAATTCGGAGAGGAGAGGAAAGCAACTGGCCGTGTTATCAGGGGGTTAAATGTGCACTCTGACACTGAACTGCTGGGTTCAAGCCCTGACTCTCTCATTCCCTGGCTGTGTGTCCTGGGGGGAAATCACTTAACCCTTCTGTGCCTCAGTGACCCCTCTGTAACATTGGGAGACTTGAAGTGTCATCATGATAATTAAATGAGTTAATATTTGCCAAGCACTTAAGACAGGATGGCACTTAACATCACATGAGTGTTCAGGTAAGCATTGAGTGTCCCCTAGACCGATGTTACTGTTTCACAGGTGCAAAAACTCAGTTGCAGAAAGGGGAGGTGATATCCCCTAGGTCACCCTGTTGGGCCAGCTGGGCTGCAGGGTTGCCCTCAGGGGAGATTAAATCTCCTTCCCATTTCTTGTGCGGTTGGAGAAGTCAGGTGGATGGTCTGGAGGGGCAGCAAGTAAGGAGGAGGTATGTGTAGACGGGGACCAAGGATCCCAGTGAGAACGGAAGCAGTAGCTTCCTCCCGTCCACACATACACACACCTCTTTTCCCACCCAGCCCTCTGTTTGCAGGATTGGAAGCTGCCGTGAGACTGTTTCTGCCCACACAGAGGAAAACAAGCCTCCGGGGTGTGTAATCAACACAGTCTGGGTGAGACGGGAAAGCTAGTCCCCCAGTGACACAAGCTGGGGACCCAGGGCACGGCTGACAGATCAGGGAAGGTCTGGCTGGGGGGTAAAGGGCAGGGGTTTGGCTCTTTCCCCAGAATGCCCGGGGCCGGGTGGTCAGGCTGCGCACACAGCGCATCAGAGCAGAGCCCTGCCTTAGGCTTAATTCCTGAAGGGGCTGGATGCAGCCGTTGTCTAGCTGTGGGGTGCCAGACGGACCAGGTCCCAGCTTTGGAGGCAGGGGGCTGACATGTACCACGTTCTTAGCAACACTCATGACCCCCCCCTTCCTTTCTTTGCCACCCCTCCCAGCCCCTCATCTGCCTGCAGGAAATAGTGAGATCATTCCAGCCCATTACTGCTCCGTGCCTGCGTATCTCTGCTCTGTGCCATGTGATTTGGCAGTTCTTCCTCTAAAAAGGTGGATATAGCCCCGCCCCTTCACCTTGGCTTTGGGCCCATGACTTAACCAATGGGATGTTGAAGGGGATGACGTAACTAAAGGCTTGGAAAGTGCTCACCTGATTGGGCTTGCTCTCTTGTGCCTCTGCCCTCGTTGCCGTGAGAAGAACATGCCCAGATTGGTGCACTGGCCCTAGGAGGGGGGCAAGGGACACACAGAGCAGGACCAAAATTCCCCAGTCAAGTCCAGCTGAGATCAGCCAACTCTTAGCTGATCCAGAATAAATGATTGTTGTTGTAAGTCATGGGGTTTGGAGTGGTCTGGTCAGCAGCATTTTCTGGCAATGGCTAAGCGACAAGCCACCTCTTGTGGATTTCAGCTTCCCGATGTCTTCTGAGCACCTGCCTCATCTCCACCCCCAGCCTCGGTTCCAGCCTCCTCACGGCTTCCTATCCCCATGCTGCCACCAGATCTTTGTAACACCTGATGATGCTTGTCTCTACTTATTACCCCTTTCTCAACCAAGCCTAAACCTTTTCAATGTCTCTCCGTGGCTTTCGGTAAAAAGTCCCCTTCTTAGCTTGGCATCCAAGGCCCTTTCTGATATTGCCCCTGCCCTCTCTCTGGCCCGGCTCCTGCCCAGTCCCCCATACGGACCCTTCCCCTAGCCACATAGAACTACTTGTGGTTCTTCGAACCTTGGGTTGTTTCAAACCTCTGGAGTTTAACCCGTGTTAATCCCTCTGTTCCCCATTTCCATCTAGCTATCTTCCATTTGTCCCGCGGAGCTGAAGCACCAGCCCCCTGAGAAAGCTTAACCATCCCAGATAGATCGCCTGGCCAAGGGGCTGCACTATCCCACACCTGATGCAGAGCCCAGCATACAGTAGGTGCTCAACTAACACCATGTTGGATGAATAAGTGAATGAGGGCATGGATAAATGAGCATCGCTCAAGAGCAGTATCATGTCTAACACACCTGTATTTACAGCATCTAACGCTGATCCGGACTCCTAGCGGGGCTTCATAAAGATTGGCTGAGTAAGTGAATGAATGAACATGACCGCATCACCCAAAGACTGTCCCAAGACACTCTCGGCAAGCTGCCCCTGTCCTCCCCAGCAGGGAGGAAGCTGGGAGGGACGTTGAGGGGCCAGGGCAGTGGGAGCCATCTGCTCCGAGTCTAGCAAGAGAAATTGCATTGTCTGTGGAGAGCTTAAAAACCCTCACATAGACTACAATCAGTCCGTGTTTTATCATCGCTCAGTGGTAAGTTAGAACAATGTCTGTGATAAAATCATCCTCCCCACCGAGCAGACCACTCCCGCCATCTCTGCCCTGATGTCCCACTGCAGGGAAGGGATCGCTGATGCTCACCACCCCGACAGTCTGCCTCGTACCCCCCAAGGACATCCTTGGAGGGATAGGGCAGCTCAGTCTCAGGAAGGGGATGCTGGAGACCTCATTGAACCCAGCCTGGGTTGTAAGGGCTTGCAGTTCCGGTTAGACTCCAGGAAGCTACTGGCAGGACGTGGGGGCTTATGGCTAAAAGGGAGCAAAGGCAGGATTTGCACCAGGTCTGTGTGCGTCCAAAACTTTCTTCTCCACCCCTTCCAGGTCCTGTCTCCAACTTGTCCTCGAGCTTTGGTCCCCTCCTGCCCGCTGCTGGCACCCTTGGGCCTTGGCTGAGGACAGGGCCGGTCAGCCCAGAAGCTGCCCTCATCACCCGGGGCAGCATGAGCCTCAGGGAAGAGGCCAGCCCTGGCCTCAGGAACCAGTCTTCACCCAGCCACCCAGGGCTCACCTACATAACGATACCTGACACTGGTCTCCTGGGGACCACACCCCTGAGTCGGGAGCCAGGTCCTATCACTTGCCATTTGAGGGGACTGCTTCCCCTTTCTGAGGCTTGATTCTCTTCTCTCCAGAGCGGGGGTGGTAATTCCTGTCTCCCCCTGGTGAATGGCAACCCCCTCCTTCCCGCTGCACTGCCAGCGACTGGACGTTCTCTCCAGCCCTGCTCCACCACCCTTCCAAGTCACCGTCATCCCCTGCAGGGCACTGCCATAGCCTCCGGCCCCTGCTTCTCCTCAAGCCCTTCCAGTCTGTTCTCCAAGCAGCTGCCAGAGTGAACGCTGCAGAGCATCAAACCCGATCTCGTGAAACCCTGGTTAGGCCCGCAAACGCTTCCCATTGCTCTCAGGGTAAAGACACAATTCCTCTGTACCTCGGCCAACAAGGAACGCCCGCAGATCTGGTCCCTGCTGACTTCTTCCACCTCGTTTCCGCTCTGTGTCCTCCGGAGGCACCGTATTCCTCGTAGACCGTCGTGGTCCCTGGGCTACCTTCTGACTCAGGGTTTTGTCCTAACTGTTCCTTTTCTCCAGAACATTCTTCCCGCCTCTCTTAATTAACACCTGTGCTTCATCAGATGGCAGCTCAAGGATCACTTCCTCATGGGATGCTCGAGGTCGAATTCCCCAATCACAGGCTCTCCTTGCCCCGAGGACCTGTCCTTGGTAGACTTTGTGGCTCTTGTCACCGCTGCAACTGAACATTTCACCATGGGATCACTTGACGTATGTCTTTCTCCCCGACTACAATGAAGGCTCCTTCTCTTTGGACAGCCATATATGCCACACCCGGCATGGGGCCTGGCACAGGGTAGGCCATCAGGAAATATTGTTTGAACAACCAAACAAGTGAAACAAAATGAAACCCGTAATGGAAGCGACCTTTATCAAAAATATAAATCCTGGGTACCCATTTGGAATTATTATTATACCCACTTTACAGATGAGGAAACTGACAATCAGAAGAGTTAAGGGACTTACTCAAGTCTCCTGGCTTGGTGGCACAGCCAGGGCCCGAACCCGGACCCGGCCACGGTTGCTGGCATGTGGAGGGGCTCAGGCCCTGCTCGCTGAGCCACCTCCACTGCCTGTGCCCTGCACCCTGCTGCCTCTCCAGAAGGTGGGCTGCCTGGAGTTTGCAGATGGCTGCTGGCAGGGGTCAATGCTGGCGGGAGACAGCTGCTCTGCAATCAGGCACCTGTTTCTTATTCATGATCTGTTACCATACGTGGTGCCTTCAGTACAAACAAACAGGCAGCGACAGCTCCTGGCTTCAAAGCTGTCCCGGGGGCAGGAACACAGCCGCCCTGGCCAGGGGTCCAGTGCAACTCGGTGCTGCAGGGAGAGGCGGGGGCTGGGACAGATGCTGGCGTCTCGGAACAGGTGGCTGGCTGCTCCACAGAAATTGGAAGGAGGCAAAGATTTGCTCAGGGGACAAAGAAGGGCCGAATCTCTGAAGCTACCAATCTTGTTCCGTGATCTTTGGCTTTTGAAACATAGACACATTGCAAAGAAGGAAAGGAGGAGAACAAAGGAGAATAAATTCCTTCAAATGTGGTCTGGAGTACTTCCTTCTGTTTCTTGCCCTCTCGTCTCTTCAGGCTTTGTCTGGGAAAAGAGGATAATGTGTTTCTAGGCTCTGCAATCTGCAAGCCAGCCTGGGACACTTTGTGCATTGAGAGCCTACAATGAGCCTGGCACTGTGCCAGGAGCTTTCTCTCTCTCTCTGTCTTTCTCTCTCTCTTTCTCTCATACACACTGTGGCACATAATTCTCACAACACTCTGGGAAGCTTTTCCTGTTGTTGTTGGGTTTGTTTCAACTCAACAAACGTTTGCTGTGTCTCTTCTGCTAGACGTGCTGGACCCCAGTGATGAACATGGACGCTACCCCTGCCATCACGAATCCTACATTCTCCATTCAGGAGAACATTCAAGATTTGATAAATGCCCAAAAGGGGACAATTTGAGTGGCATGGCCCAGAGTCACTAGGGTGAGGGATGGGATGTTAGATAGGGAAATCAGGGGCAGCTTCTCTGAGCAAGTGATGTCTGAGCTGAAGCGTGAAGGGTGAGGAGAGAGCCAGCTGTTCAGAGAATGGGGTGGTGGAGGAGTAGAGGAGCAGCAGGTGTAAAGTCGGGGAGGGTTACCCCAGGAAGGGAAGGGGACCAGGCTGGCTGGAACAAAGTGAGAGCGGCCCACACGGGCGGTGGGGGAGTGATGGGAGCAGTGCCTGTCCCTGTGGAGTAGGAATTTTACCCTGAGAGCAATGGACAGTCCCAGCAAGATGATAAACTGGGGGAAATCGGATTTTGCTTCCAATTGATGAGGTCATCCCGGCCACTGTGTAGCAAATGGATTGGAGCGGGGTAAGCTGGGAGAAGGTCAAGGGGGAAGCTATCATGGAACTAAAAGTAACAGAAGATGGTGGTGATGGAGAGCAGTGGATAGCTTGAGGGGGGGCGGTATGCGAAAGACAAGAACCGAGGGTACTTCCTATGCTATGGGCTTGTGCAGGTAGATGGGTGGGGAGGACCAGGTTGGAGGTGGCATGGGTGAGGATCTAGAAACCTGGACATAATGAGTTTATGGCAAATCAAGTATCCAGGGAGCGTTCATAGTTGGATACGAGTTTGGAGCTCAGATGATACTGAGCAGAAGATAACACTCGGGAGTCATTAAGCTCTAGATGACAATTAGCACCATGCAATGGGACCCTCTGTGGGCTGAGAATTGGCTGAGCATTCGCTGTGAATTCCATGGCAGCATGGACCATGCCTGCCATTTTCACTGTCCTATAACTCCAGCATCTACAACCCAGTACATAGTAAGCATTTAAGTCATCGTTGAAGATGGAAAGACAAAGATGCAAAGGAATCCAAGGTCATGATCTCTTTCTTCAAGGAGCTTATGGTACACAGGGCCACCCAGAAGCAAAGGCAGCTTCATATGCATAGAACAATAGTCTCAGAGCCAATATGGAATCCGGGACCATTCTGATGAGCCAGGGAGGACCCTTACCTTAGCCTGCTTTCATGTGCAGTCCAAGTGAATGGGCTAAGCACACTTGTGAGGAAGACATTTAAGAACAGGTATTTCCAAGCCCTTTGGAAGTATCTGGTACATGCTCCATATCAGATATGTGTTCAGTGGATTTATACACCGTTTGCCTTTGCTTTTCTGTAGGCTGTTTGGGTGTGTGTCTTTGCTACTGTCCTTGACTCACTGCATTCTGGTCCTTTCCTTTGGAGATGTCCTTACCATCTTTCCCTCAAACATCCCTCCCTATCACCCACAAAACTCCAAGCTTTGCAAGGCTAGGGGACTTTATCCGATTTGTCTTCCTAATTCCAGAGGCTGGCTGAGTGCTGGGCATGTGACAGTTAATAAACCACCAGTGCCCGTGATAGATAATAGAAGCTCGATGGGTTTATTGAATAAATGAATTCGCAGCTATTTATCAAAGCAAATTCTCTAAGGATCTCTCTTGCATAAGTAAGTCTCTTAACCTCTCTGGGCCTCAGTTTCTCCTAAGCACAGCCTAGGAATGGTCTGCAATGCCCGATTTCTTGCTCACTGTAGTGTATACGAATTTATACATATTCATTCGGGTGGCATGGAGCTCCGGCTGAGCTGAAGCTAATGCAGGCCACTGAGGTGGCCACAAGCCCTGCGTGGGGCAGGAGGACTGACTGCAGGAAGATTTGGGTGCCAGTGTCCAGAGCCAGAGGGGGAAAAACTTGTAAAGTGTGGTCTGGAGCACTTCCTGCTTGAGAAAGGCATTGGAATGATGACTATACATGTATTCTATCTATATAAAAAAAATTCGCGATACCTGTTGTTAATCCATCAATGGGCATCGTTGATTTTCCCTCCAAACTACCTCTTAGATCCATCACCTGGCCCCCAGCACCCCCTCCACCAACCCCAGACTCTGCAGCATCCTCCCACCGCTCTGTTTCCCTCTTGTTTTCCCCACAGAGTGACTTTTATTATTTTATTTTTATTTTTTTAATATATGTATTTTAAGTCCATTTCTTTATTTTTGAGAGAGAGAGAGAGAGAGCGAGAGCGAGAGCAGGGTAGGGGCAGAGAGTGAGGGAGAGAGAGAGAGAATCTCAAGTGGATTCCGAGCTGTCTGTGTGGAGCCTGATGCGGGGCTCGAACCCATGAAGCATGAGATCATGACCTGAGCCGAAATCAAGAGTCAGATGCTTAACTGACAGAGCCACCCAGGCGCCCTTACACAGAGTGACTTTTAAAAACATAAATCACATCACATCCCTGCCCTGCTTAAGACACTTTGGGAATGACATCACACTCAAAATCCAAACTCCTCACCCTGGCCTTGCGTGACCAGACCCAGCCTCCTTGTCCCATGTGTGTGTGTTCCAGCCATTTTCTCTCCTTTCACTTCCTCACGCCCAGCCCTCAGGTCCTCCCCACCACGCTGCTCCCTCTGAGGGCAGTGCTCCACCTCTCCCTTTGAGCAAGACTGTCTTAGACGCTCGCCATAAATGTAACCTCCTCAGAGAGGTCCTCCTTGACTACCGATCCCAAGGCAGACCCTCCTCAGTTTATCTAAGCGAACAGCATCGTGTTTATTTCCTTAGCAGCTCTTCCCACAACTTGAAATGTCTCTGTTCATTTGTGTGTTTGTCGTTTCCCCCTGCAGACCACTCGCTCCTCAGAGAATGAACACCACATCACGTCAGTTCCCCGGGGCACCTCCAGAACTTAGCACGGCACCTGGCACACAGAAGCTCAATAAATAGTCATTGCATGAACAAATCCTTCCTGCTCCTCGTGGTCCCCAGCCTGGTTCCAATACAGTGAGGATGGAGAGAGAAAGGGGCCATTCTGGCATCTTGAGGCTTCAGCCCAGAGAGCCCTGGACTACAGCACTCTAGCATAGGTAAAAAAAAAAAAAAACAAAAAAACTGTACCCACAGCCCTCTCAGGCAACACAATGTGGCCTAGCATGGCCGTGTTTGCAGGCATGTGGTGGGCAACTTCCCCCAGGACTTCTGGCGACACTTGGTGGAGCCCCGAGCCTGTGCGTCTGTGTATTCATGTTAGGACACTCGCTCCTGGTTACTTGCCTCCACTGGGGCCCTTTGCTCTCACTGATGAATGAAACCGTATTTGGATTCAGTAAGCGTGTCTGCACTGCCTTGCGTCCTCCAACAGGGAGTCAGGCTCAGCCACGGTTCCAGAGTTGGCTCTCACAGAAGCAGAAGGCCTCCTTGAAGCCACATGACTTTTGTGCTGGGGAAGAGGCGTGCCCAGAACCGTCTCTCACAACTTGTTCTTTGTTCCCCTCACTTGGCAGACATTACATGGCAGATGTAACATGAGCAAAAAGCATAACCTTCACTGGCTTCCGGTGGAGAGTTGCTGGCCTGTGCTGAGCCTTCATTGTCAAGGTGAAAAAAGGGTTTGATGGAGCCTAAGAACCAACGGATGTCCATTTGCCTACTTGACTCCCGGATGCCCATTCATGCCCAGGGTGAGTGCTTGTCCACTCTGGTTCCCGAAGCCCCGCTATGGAATCAGAGGGAACCGCCCACGCTGGCAGAGATGCTCAGAGTCGAGCCAGGACCATGGTCCATCCAAGCAGCTGCAATCATACAACTCTCCTCCTTAGCAAGGAGCATTTCTGTTGGGGTGGGAAGGAGTTAGGGGAGAGGCTGGGGCCTGTGGTTGTCAGGCAAAGGCGGCCACCGTGGTCTTCTGCAGCATGTAGTCTAACAGCTAGTGCTGTCCCTTCTCACTTGTATTTGTGAGAACGTATGAATTCATTTCCTGACGGACCTTGCATAATTGCAGTTACCTGGGCTCTGTGGACCTGGAAAGCCTCCCCTGAGAGCAGGGACAATGATACCTGCCTCACAGGTGGGTTGTGTAGAGAGATGAGATCAGGTAGGCCAAGGGTGTGGTATGGGCTGAGCCGCCCCTGACTCTGACCCTGACTTGGACTCTGCCCTTGTAGCAGAACCAAAACTTTGGTAAATCACTCTCAACAGGCTGCCATCCAGTTTATTAAGTATCCACATAGGAACATATCACACGTCGTCATGTCGCCCTCTCTACATTACCTACTGCGCTGCTGATAAAAACAGCTATGATTGGGGCGCCTGGGTGGCTCAGTCGGTTGGGTGTCTGACTCTTGATTTCAGCTCAGGTTTGTGATCTCTCAGTTCATCACTTCAATCCCTGCATTGGGCTCTATGCTGATGATGCAGAGCCTGCTTGGGATTCTCTCTCTCTCCCTCTCTGTGCCCTTCCCCTGCTTGCACTCTCTGTCTCAAAATACATAAGTAAACTTAAACATATATATATATATATATATATACACACACACTCACACACATATATAAACATATATATACATATATATATATAAACATATATATATGTATATATATACACATTTAAGAAAAACAGCTATGATTTTGCGTGTATTTTCCAGGTTGTAGGAACTTTTCACTTGTTAACAGATCTGGTCCTCACAATAGCCCTGCAAAGTTTCTATTATGATCCCCAGTGTATAAATGAGGACGCTGAACTCAGAGGGGAAGGGAATCAGAAGGCACAGCCAAGATTTGAACCCAGGACAACGGCCCATCCCTTGGTACCATGCCCATCCCCCACCTGCAAGGAAACTTTCCATGACCTCTTTAATCATGATTCTCCATGCCCACCTGGGAAACTCGCCCCCATGGGGACAGTCACTGTCCACATGTGGACTGAGTGGTCTATGGTTCCCCTGGGCTCTCAGAGGCAATTAAGTGCAATGATGCGTTCCCACCAAGGTCGTCCCTGTGAGGTTGGACCCTGGGCCCAGACTCCAGAGACTGGAGAAGTCTGATTTTCCGTCCCCAGGAGCAGTCCGGGCCCTCCCAGGAGCTAGGCCGTTGCCATAGCATCCGTCTCAGCTCCTCTGAGGCTGGGCCCAGCCGGCGCGGTCCAGATAAGCATCAGATGATGCCAGGCTGGTGGCAATGTTGCCAAGGGGATGCTGGCCTTCGAGACGCTTGGGTGCTGTGAATACTGATGAGGAGCCAGAGGGATGCAGAGACAGGAGTTCCAAAGGACATCTCTCTCCTCGGGGCTGCCCCTCTGCTTCAGAAAAGTCCCTGATGGTTGATGTCTCCCACGGTGCCTAGCACCATGCCTGCCAAATGGTGGATGCTCATTCACTCCCTCAAGCAACGTGTGTTGGGCACACCCACATGCCAAGCAGGGGGCATTCAGGGAGAGAGTGAAAACACACACAGGACCGACCCTTGCAGAGCTTATATTTTACTGGAAGAGGGAGCTACTAATGAGTGTGATGAATGCCACCAAGGGAACTCCATGGAGCTTGACTGATGGGGGGAATTTGACCTAATCAGGGAAGTTGGAAGTCTACTTGAGTTGAGATCCAAATGCAGAGGTGTTCATTAGAGGATGGGGGGTGGAAGTGGAGGGGGAGGAAGAAGAGGGGGAGCAGGAGGGGGAGGAGGAGGAGGGAAGGAGGGAGAGGAGGAGGAAGGGGAAAAAGGAGAGGAAGGGGAGGAGGAGCAGGAGGAGGAGGAGGAAGAGGAGAGGCAGAGCTAAGAGCATTGCAAAGCGTGTGTGTGTGTGTGTGTGTGTGTGTGTGTGTATGCAAAAGAAGATGAGGGCCAGACACTGCAGGGCCTTGAAGACTGTGCTGAGGAATCTGGCCTTAATCTCAAGGGTGATAAGAAGTCATCAGAAAGCTTTAAATCAGGGGCTGATGTGATCAGATCCGTTTTGAAGCCATCGGGTAGGTTCAGAATGAAGGTTTAGAGGGAAGGCCCTGAGATGATATGGAGAGATCAGAGGGGGTGGGAAAAGTGCTCAATCAATATTCTGAGACTATTTTCCAAATCTGTTTCCTGCCTTCCTTCCCCACCACCCCTATCTTGTTTTCTCTCTTTCACAGGTGCAACCAGCCCCTAATCGGACTCCTGGCCTCTGTGGTTTCCCACCTCATCATGACTGGCCAAGGCCCCATTTAAGACCCCAAGTCTGATCATGCTCTCCATGGACTACACCGTGATTCTCTGTGTCTCCCTTCCTTCAGGCTGGAATGCGGGGCTCTCTCATCACAGATCTGGCAGCTGCCTCTCTCGGGGACGGGGCTTGGGGGATGGTTGTCATTGGCTCCCTAGGACTCATTGCACCTGGGAAAGGAAGACATCAGGGAACAATGCACCTAAATAAAGGTAAACCTCTTATTCTCCCCATATCTGCTCTTTGCCTGAGGTCCCTCTGTCTCAACAATGATATTATTGCTGGGTATCTGTACAGTATTAACATTGACACGGTATATTTACATCATAAATAGCATTAACATATTTAATGCATATGTATCTGTGTCAGGCTCCATGCAAATTGCTTAGCTAGCATTATCTCCACAGAAACTTTACAAGAACCCTGCAAGGGAAGTGCCGTCATGCCCCGTGGTGGAGAAGAAACAGAGCCAAGTGCTCACCTACAGTAGGAGAGGCTGGACTAGGCTGGCCCCAAGCCCATAGTCCCTTCCTCTATGAAATATGCCTTGTGTATGTACAAGGAATGGTTTGCCTGGGTCTCAAGGTCATTAGGGGATGAATTACTTTTGTGGTCTTCATAGTTTTTCCCAGAGCCTGAGCCCCACTGCTCCCCCAGCCCAGCCTCACATGCTCCTAGAATTCTCTGGCAGAAAGGAGGCAATCTTCATTTAGGCTCATAGGACTTCATATATCCATCCATCCATCCATCCATCCATCCATCTATCCACCTGTCCATCCAAGAAGCATTTGTTAGTGCCTACTGTGTGCCATGCCTTACTATGTTCTGGAACTACACAGATAAAAAGCAGCACAGCACACAGGCCAGTATTGTTCTCTTCCCACCAAAGGTATCAGTGACAACATAGAGAACAGTCAGCAAATCTGATTTCTGGAAGGGCCCAGGGACTTGTTGCACGTCGACAGCCTGAAAGCAGGTCCAGAAAGTCCTTCTTTTCTCCACCTCCGGTAAGGGCTGGGGCAGATGCCACAGATCTGTGGGAAAAGAAATGAGCTCAGCGGTTGCTTGTCCCTCATGAGCATCAACAATTAGGAAACATCTTGCAGAGTCTGGGCAGCGTCATCGCAGTTGGATTTCCCCTGGCCCAGGCAGCTTGCTGGGATCTTTCTAGAGGCAGATTGTCACGGCTCTTCTGCCAGCAACAGCTCAGGAGGCATCTCTCAACATCTCGCCCTTCCTGTCGACACTTCTGCCAGCGGGGAGGCTGCAAGGCGGGCTCTCCCTTCCTCAAGAAGATTCTATGACATCTGGTGGGTATTCTGTGACCTCTGTACACCACTCCCCACAATGATCCCAGAATGTAGGGGGTATTATCCCCATTTTCCAGCTGAAAACAGTGAGGCTCATTGAGGGAGGGGGCACCTTGGCCAAGATCAGACAGCCAGACAGTGGAGTGCTGGGTGGGAGCCTGGGACCCCCTGATGTAAGCCTGCATTAACAGTTATGTACTAAATTGTTTCGCAACCCAGCAGCCCTACCTGCGGGGTAAGCGCTAGACAAGGTTGTGGTGTCTTCTGGGTTTCTGATCCCTTTGTTTGTGGGGATTAAGGAGGTCTGAGGGCCTCAGGGGAGACCATCAGATACAGCACTTAGCTTATACGAAGGTAGTGTCTAAAAGTTTGGAATCTGGAATCCATTTGCCTAGGCAAGATGGTGGCTGGATTTCCAGACTGGCCCTCAGAATCCCATTTGAGCCCTAAATATTTGGAGGATCAGTAGTAATATTTCAGCTGCACTCAACTGCCAGTTACAACCCTGTTCCCGTAAGAAATGCATCCCAAGATGTCACTGGTGATACCAGCACCATGTCTCTCCTCTTTGATGCCCCCACCCTCCAGCCACAGCCTCAGAGCACCTCCAAAAGGGCAGGCATGGGAGCTCCACTCCTTTGTCTATGAGGCAGAGACCCCTTCGAACCCTGGCGAACACTCGTGTCTGAGACAGAGCCTGACACACAGCAGGTTCTCAGTAGATTTTGCAACCCCCTCCCCCCCAAAAAAAGAAAGAACAAGAAAATGGGGGGAGTGGGGAGGACAGGGGGCAGGAGGGAAGGTAAGAAGCCAGGAAGGAAAGAGTGATGTGCAGCCGGGAAGCCAGAGCTTTGCGCAGGTGTTTGAGGGGCTATGGGCAGATGATGCAGGTGGGCCAGACAGACGTGCCTGTGCTATACTTGGCCTCCACCTACACACTGGCTTCCGGCTGGCTGGCCTGTCTCAAAGATAAAGAGCTCTCTCCCACAGCAGGGAAGTCAGTCCTGGCTGCCCTCCACAGGGACACAGATGCTGTGGCACCAGCCGCAGCCCCACCAGGCACCGGTTGCCCATGCAAGGCTGTGAGGGCTGACGCTGCACCTCATAAATGACTCCTTCCCACCCTGGGTGTCCATTTGCCCTTTCCTGATGGAAGCGACTTTGTCTGGCAGACAGGCATCGCTGGGCGTTGCCATGGTGATGGCTATGATGTCACCAGGGAGTAAATCAAAGCGCAAGTCTCACCGGTTGAGCAGGAGGCTCATTGAGACCAGAAGAGCGGAGGCAGGGGAGTCACAGGGCGGGTCTGCAGGGCCACCATCTTCCAAGCCCCTGCTTTGTTTCCTGAGATGAGGCTCATTTGTTTATTCATTTATGCAAATAGTTTTTGAGTGCTTACTGTGTGTCAGCCACCAAGCTAGGCACTGGGGATGGGGCCTGGGATAAGAAGACAATGTGGTTCCTGTATGGCTGCACAGCTCACAGTCTAGTGGGAAAGGTGGGCACATGAGAACGTATACAATAACGCATCACTACCATTGTGGTTCGTGCTAGGAAGGAAAGTGCCAGAAGTGTATTCGCTTGCTGTGGCTGCCATAACAAAGTACCACAGACTGGGCGGCCTAAACAACAGAAATGTATTTTGTCACAATTCTGGAGGCTAGAAGTCCAAGATTCAGGTGCTAACTGGAGTGGTATCTTCTGATGGCTCTCCCTGGCTTGCAGACAGCTGTCTTTTCCCTGGTCCTCCCGTGGTCTTCACTCTGTGTGTTTGTCCTAATTTGCTCTTCTTATAAGACCAGCAATCATTGGATAGGACCCACCCTAGTGAACTCATCTTAACTCAGTTACCTCTTTAAAGACTCTCTCTGCAAATATACTGGGGTACTGGGGGGTTGGGACTTCAGTACGTGAATCTCAGCCCATCACAGGAAGTTAGAAAATGTCTAAGAGGGGATCCAAGGTGGCAGGGTGGAAGATGGGCCAGGAGGGCCTCCCTGAAGAAATGGCATTTCCTTAGAGTCTTGGAGAGCTGGAAGGGTTTCCAGGAGGGCAGATGGGGGAAGTTGGGATGAATTTCCAGATGCAGGGAACAGATGTTGGAAAGGCCAAGAGTGGGGGAGTGTCCTCATGAGTGCAAGGAGTTAGAAGACCCATGTGGCTGGAGCAGAGTGAGTCAGGGTGAATGGTGTAAGAAGTGGGAAGATGCCAGATCACACAGCACCTTGTGGACAACAGTAAGAATCTGGACTTTCTCCCAGAACCAGTGGGAAGCCATCAATGGCTTCGAGGATCGATCAGAACGTGATCAGAGGCTCGAGGAACAGCTCAATCAGAATGTTCTTTTAAATGTTTATTTGTTATTTTTGAGAGAGACCGTGCAAACAGGGGATGGGCAGAGAGAGAGAGAGAGAGAGAGAGAGAGAGAATCCCAAACCGTCCCTGCACTTGGAGCCTGGACACAGAGCTCAATCCCATGAACCATGAGATCATGACTTGAACTGGAATCAAGAGTCAATACTTAACTGACTGAGCCACTTAGGCATCCCAATCAGAATGTTCCATTAAAAGATATCTCTTCCAGAGGTTTTGGGACGATACCCATTATAGAGGTTGTCATAGAAGCTCTGGAGTGGCAGTTTATACTATTTGCCTTCAATTCTGCCTCCCTTCCTGGCCCTCGGTATGGCTTCCCTTTTATGAGAGGAACAATATTTTTCTGCCTCATCATCTTTGGGCTTAACTACTTGCTTTAGTAGAATATTAGTGGGTGTAATAAGCAGGGGTTTCGATTTGCATGGTTTGGCTTACACTCTTATGCATCTGCCATGTGCCATGAGAGCATGTCCTGGGTAGCTGCTGTCCACGGAGAATGGGGAGACCTACAGAGAAGACCAGAACCTGACCTGTAGCCTGGGGAAGTACTGTCTCAAACGACTTATAAGCCCATCATCAAGAAAAGCATATGTTTAAGTGGCTCAGTTGGTTAAGTGTCTGACTTCGGCTCAGGTCATGATCTTGCTGTTCCTGAGTTCAAGCCCACGTCAGGCTCTGTGCTGCAGAGTCTGGAGCTTGTTTCAGATTCTCTGTCTCTCTCTTTCTCTGCCCCATCCCCACTCGCTCTCTCTCAAAAATAAATAAACATTAAGAAAGAAAAGCATATTTGTTGTGGCAAACCACTGAGATTGGGGGTGGTGGTGTTTGTTTTACAGCATTATCATAACAATACCGGGCTAATGTACTGAGAGAGGAGGTTGGCTTGAGTTAAGGTGATGACAATGGGGCTGGAGAGAAGTGGGCAGATTCAAGATAAATTCGGTAGTTGTCAAGTTACAGGTGACATTTAAGTCCTAGGATAGATCTGCAAGGAATTGAATGTAGAATGAGGAGAGGGACCATGGTTAATTCTTGAGAGATTCCCCCAACTAATGAGCAGTGCATTAGTCGGCTTGGGCTGCCATAACAATACCACAGGCTGGGCGGCTTAAGCCAAGTTTAAACCTCACAGTTTTGGAGGCTGGAAGTCCAAGATCAAGGCAGCAGCAGAGCTGGTTTCTGGTGAGGCTGCCTGCCAGCAGTGTCCTCACATGGCTTTTCTTCTTCTTTTAGGGACATAAGTCCTATTGAATTAGGACCCCACCCTTATGACTTAACCTTATTTTTTTCCTTGAAGGCCCTGTCTCCAAACATAGTCACCATGGGGTGACATACACCTTTTGAATGGACACAGTTCTATCCATAACAGGTAGCATCTCCTATGCACTGGGTACTGGGTACAAAAACCAAAGCTGCCAGCCTTCTGAAGATGTAGATGGGTAAGTGTCACACAGCTTTGCCACCAGCAGGGTGTAGGGCCGGCTCAGACTGGAGGGCACAAGAGAAATAGATTCCGTCTCTTGGTGGGAGGAGGGGCAAAGCCACGTCTGAAGAAGGGCACGCAGGAGGGAGGGATCATGTGCCCATCTTTGAAAGTGAGAATCAAGGATGAGTGAGTAGGAGACTTCAGAATCCCCCCTGGTCCTCTGGTCACCACCAAGGGGCTCAACAGTTATCTGGAGGCAGACAGACATGGAAGCCAAGACACCCCCCCCCCCCCTGCAGAGAGTTTCTCTCCCCTGTCCTTTAGTCTAGCTGGGTATTTGAGAACATCCATGCTGGAACCCTCCTCATGTGACAGCTCTGACAGGGACCTAGAATCATCTGAAGTGTGAAAATGATGGGCCCCTCAGCATCTTCTAAAGGTGGCAGATGACATTGGATACCTAGGTTTTGCTGGCCTAACCCCCATCCTCCTTTTCAGGATAATAGAGCTCTGATGCTGCTTTTGTGAGCGTCCTCCTCCTTCACCATGGACAGGATCTGTGGGACTGTCAATCAAGGTGTCCTGCCCATCCCCCAGCCACGAGGAGAACAGAGAGTAGGAGGCTCCTGGAACTCAAGTCTCCAGGGAAGTCACACGAAGACAGTGTCAGGGTGAACATGACTCACCCACAAAAGCCCTGGCTAGGCTTATGCTGTGGTTCCTGCTGCCTGGATTCTTGCTGTCTTGTTCTGCTTGAGATCTGGCTGGTCTGTTTTGTTTCAGTGCTTCCTTTGATCTGTAAGCTTTGCCAAATCCTTCCCAATAAATTTCTTCTTTGCTTAAGTGAGCCTGTGTGGATTTCTGTTCCATGCAGCCAAAGATCCCTAACATCCATCTTGGCTGCAGAAATCTGACATGGTGGTGAAAGGAAGATTTGGTTCAGAAATGGGAGTCATATGAAGAGGAGTCCAACTGTCCTTTGAGGAGAAGGAGGTTGACCCTGCTGGGAGGGTCCCTTGCGATACCTTGATTACATGAGGGTAAGACAGATTTCCAAGCGTGCTCTCAATTTCTTGTCTGTCCATTCTGGGTTGCCCCAGAAGCCACTGCGATGGGGGCTGGGGGGAAGGTTCCTGGACCATGTATGACAACATCAAATGCTGCCAGGATACAGAGCATTGAGCAAAGAGAGAGCCACTGTCAGCCCCCCTGATGGTCATTCTGGCAGAGCCGTGGCTGCAGAGTCACTGCTGGGGACTCAGGGAAGGGCTGGTTAATAGGACATTGGGTGACTGTTTTTCAGGGCAGTGGGGAGAGGGGTATCATTAACAAGGGGTCCCAGGTTCCCCAATTTGCTGGCTGTGTGACCTTGGGTCAACATCCTCATCTGTCAAATTGAGAGAAATGAGAACCCTACCACATACAGGTTGTTGGGGGAATCGATTAAGTGCGTACCAGAGTTTTCCAGATACACATCCAGAGTTTTCTGGATACAACTACCACTGGTGAAGCATTAGATCCTTTCAATTGGTACACAAATAAGCACGTTCTATTTTAATAGTGGGTGTTTATTTCTAGGGGCATCACCGCGAATAATGAGCATCCCATGACTGCAATTTTGTGGATATTGTTCTTCAGGATGAGGCCAAGTTAAAAGTCAATCTGGTTCTGCCATTCACTGGCTCTGAAGCCTTGGTAGGTCTCCTTCTGTTTTCAGCCTCAGTTTTCCCATCTGTAAAATGGGAGCGATAGGATTTCTTGGAAAATGTATACCCCACCTAATTCCTATAACGGCTGATAGGGAGCAGAATGGCTTGGTGAGCCCAGCACAGGGCTCTAGAAATATGTGCTTCCTTCCACTGCTCATACAAGGCTTCAGTGTGTCCATCTGTGAGAGGGAGGGGCAATGGGAAGGCTGAGCGGCACCCTCTCCAAGATTTCTCCCACCTCAAACCCACCTTCTTCTCTGTGCTAGGCTTTGTTCTGCTGTGAAAAACACTGGGAAGCAAGATGGGTGTTATGTGTCTTCCTCCCCCCTCTCCGTTCCCCGCCCCCCCTTATATCAAGATGACCTCATCTAAGTTCCTTAACCTTTATGTGCCTCAGTTTTCTCATCTACAAAATGGGAATAAAAATCCCGACTCTTATACCTCATCAATAAGATCAGGAATGTGAAAGTGTTAGAGCATTCCCAGCACATAGTGGATCCTGTCCCTTCCCTTCCTGGCAGGAATGCATTGTGTCATGTTCCAAAATTGCATTGTACAACCTCATTTCACCCTCAGTGACCATTCAAGCTCCTTCTCTACCCCTCCCCTCTTTCTCTTTCTTTCCCCCTGCCCCCCACCTCCTGCTGTGGACCCTGGACATGAAACCACTGTGTCTGTGTGTCCAGATCTCTTGGATTCGAGTGGAGGGCAGCTGGCTCAGTGACAGCAGCCTGGGAGGAGGGCCTTGGCATTGGCAAGTGAAGGTAATTAGCAGTGATGAGGCCCAGGGGTCCCTCTCCATATGGGCCTGTGAACTTGGCCATTGCACTCCTCTCGATGAACACTGATGAGCAATGTTGCAGCAGGTACTGCCTCAAGGTGGGCGAGCGGGAAGGCAGGGGTGGGTCACAAAGATTAGCGACAAGAGCTGTCATTTACTGAGCACTCAGCCTGGTTGTTCTAAGAGCTTTGGGTGCATTACTTTGTTGAATCCTGATCTTGGCTCTTTCATGAATTTATGCTAATACGAATAGTGATTGTAGTCGGCATTCTTTGTGCTGATTCTGCTCTAGGCGCTGGGTTGAGCACTGTGCACACATTTTCTCAGTTATTCCCCCGAAACCCTATGAGCCAGGTACTATCATCTCCATATCTTACAGGTGATGGAACTGAGACTCAAATAAGTTTCTGGTGCTAAAACAGAGCTTCTCATACTTTGGGGTACATATAAAACAGTTGATAACCTTGTCCAATTCCAGATTATTCAGATCCAGCAGGTCTGGGGTGGGGCCTGAGACTCTGCGTTTCTAACAGGCCCCAGGGTGATACAGATGCTGCTGGCCCAGATCACACGGGAATTGGGAGATCCTAGATCACCCGGCTGGAAAGTGACTGATTCGGGATCAGCACATGCAGCTAAATCAAGTGTGAGGCCAACTTGGAAGAGCACTGTTGGGAGAATGTATGAGAGGAGAGAGGAAAAAGGGACTATTTATGACCAGAGGGTTGAAGGAAGGCTGCATGGAAGAGGTGGTTTGAGTAAGGCCTTCAAGGATGGGTAGGATTTTGAAGGGATGGAAGGGAAGGGGCGTTTCAGGTCATGAGCAAAAAACACAGAGGAAGAGAAGAGTGGGTGTATTTGGGGGATGTTACTGTTGAAACATAGGGAAGGTGATGTGTTGAATTGTGTCCCTCCCCCCCCCCCTCCCAATTCATATGTCGAGGTTGTAATCCTGGGCATCTCAAAATGGGACTTTATTTTTTATTTATTTTTTTAATGTTTATTTTTGAGAAAGAGAGAGTGAGCGAGTGAGCTGGGGAGGGTCAGAGAAAGAGAGGAAGACACAGAATCCGAAGCAGGCTCCAGGCTCTGAGCTGGCAGCACAGAACCGATGGGGGGCTCAAACCCATGGACCACAAGATCATGACCTTAGCTGAAGTCGGAAGCTTAACCGACTGAGCCCGCAGCGTCCCTCAGAATGGGATTTTAGTTGGAAGTAGGGTCATTTCTGATATAATTGGTCAAAGGTGAAATCATGCTGGAGTAGAGTGGGCCTTTAATCCCATATGATATGGTGTCCTTAGAAAAAAGGGAAATTTAAATACAAAGCTGTGCACAGAGAGAACACCATATAAAGACGGGAGTCATACCTCCACCAGCCGAGGAGCCACCAGATTGGGAGGGGGTCCTGGCCCAGATCCTTCCCTAATGCCTTCAAGGGAGCATGGCTCCGAAGACACCTTGATCTTGGACTCCTTTCCCCAGAGCTGTGGGACAATATATTTCTGTTGTTTAACCTACTCAGTATGTGGAACTTTGTTCCGGCATCCCTAGGGAAGGGATACAGGGTAACTGCTATGTGTGTGTGCTGGCAGATGGCCTTGAGGAAGAAAAAGGCTTTTTGTACCTAAGCACTTCACTTTTAGATCCAAGAAGATCCCTTGGCCCAAGGGGAAACAGATCGGACAATGGCTAACTTGTTCCAGAGGGGCCTGTTCCTGGGACCTGGTTGAAAGCACATGTAAATGTGTACACTCAAAGCTAAGTTAAGGCATAACTTGAAGCATTTCTAAGTACTGATCTCAATCTCTTCCCCTTCGAGAAGGTTGTAAGTGAGAAAATGGGGACAGGAATGACTAGGCATTGAGTCTTGCTGTGCTAGGCATGCTCCATGCTTTAGTTCCATCTCTACTGCACTCTTGGAAGGAAGATCTTGTTACCCTCATTTCACCAAGAATGAGACTGAGGGTCAAAGAGTTTAGGTAACTTACCCCAGGATGCATAGGCAGCAGATGGCACAGTGGACATGGGGACCCAATGGTCTAACTTCTCCCATGCCTCCTGCCATTACGTGAGGTGTAACGACAGGAAAAGTGACCCAGAGCTGGGCTGCAATTTGAGGAAGGGAATGAGCCCAATATCAAGAGGTTGGCGAAGAGATCTGTCTACAGAATTCTCACCATATGAGACAACAGCTCCCTTAATGTTCAAGCTACTTTGAGTTGCACCGTCTGTTGTTTACAACCAGAAGCTTCCTAACAGAATCAGCTGTTAAAATGAGCCAGGTCTTCAGGTCCAAGATAGATTGCAAGTGCTGCCCGTCCAGAGGAGCTAATAAACACTACCCTTGTTTTTGCACCCACGTTCTGAACCAACCAGAAGTAAGAATGAGGGAAAGGCAGATGGAGCCCCCAAACATTGCCTTTACTAAAGATAAAGCTGCTATTGGAGAACATGGCTTTACGTGCAGGAGAGTGGGCTGCCTTATGTTACACCCGGAATAGGAAGGCTTGCCCCCCTCCTAGGGTGTAGGCAGCTTTGGGCCGTGGAAGGGACTGCAAGAACCATGCAGAACCTTGGTCCCCATGGAGACAGCTGGGCTACCGTTGCCAAGTTCCTTATCCCAGGTCACTCACCAATGAGTAAGGTCACTCAGTGGGCCAGAGCTGTGAGGGATGGAGAGCGGTGAGTGGCATCCAGAGAGCGTTGCTTCTGGAGGATTCTCCAGGAGGGGGGAAGAAATTTTCTTCCAGGAGGGTAAAATTGAAAGAAAAGAGAGAGAGCACGTGCACACGGAGTGATTATATAATATAAACTTACTTTTGTTAAAAAAAAATGGGAAAAACCTACACAAGTACATGCTTGGGTGAGCACAGACAGGTGTGGTAGGCACCAAGACTACCCCCAAGGGGTGAGGGTGGAGAGGGAGGGAAAGATGATAAGTGGGAGTGGGGACAAGAAGGTACAAGGTTGTCACCCACTGGCAGCAGCCATCTTTTGGGCACATTCAGATGACATTCTAGGATCCCATCTGGCAAGTGAGATAGGGTCATGCATTCTGGTTGGAACTGGATTGTGCAGACTGTTCACAGGAGTGTGAGGAAATCAGAGGAGTGTTCACAGAGGAGACGGACACTGACTGGGAGGCCGAGAGTGTAGACCAGTGGTTCTCAAAGAGTGGTCCAGCACCCACATCATCTGGAAACTTGTTACAAATACAAATTCTTGGGCCCCATCCCAGATCTGCTGAGCCAGACACTTGGGGCAAGTCTTCACTAGCCTGAGGTGACCTTGATGTTTGCTACACCACTGTTGTAGAAGGTACAGCTTTGGAGTCAGATAACCTGGGTTTAATCTTGGCTCTGGTTCTTAATAACTCTGTGGCCTTTAGCAACTCAAGTAACTTCTGTGAGGCTCAAGTTTCTCACTGGGGAAAATAGGAATATTGTTGTATTTTATGCCTTGATTATTACTAGGTACATGTGAGGCACCATTCTCAATACTGAGGTCAGAGTTGAACAAACTGACCTCTGACCTCAAAGAACTGGCAGTCGACAGGCTGTAACAAGAGCCAATATTTATTGAGCACCTGTGATGTGCCAGATATTATGCTGACTGATTTATGTGTAGTATGTCATTTATTTCTCAGAACACCCCTATAAGGAAGGAACAATTATCCCCATGTTCAGATGGGGCTGAGTGACACATGGCCACTGACCATGGACAGCTGAGAGCCAAAGACAGGTTGTTTGACTCCAAAGCCCCAGACAGAGGAAACTCCATGGTTTTGAGGAAGGGGAAGGAAGCCCAGCCTGAAGGCCCCATTTCCCACAGAAGAGGGGCCATGACTGCAAGAGAGGCTCACATAGATATGAGGAGACCTTTATCAGGACCCTTCCTACGGCTACTCCAAAACCCAAGTCTGGGGGGTAAATTTTCCCAGAGTTTCGCACTACTTTCCATTTCAAAGAATCTACATTTTCGAAAATTTAAAGCTTTTGCCTCAAGGTCATTGCCAGAATTCTAGAACAAAGATTTAGGGCTAATGGTCTGAAAGTATTGTCATGTCAAAACATCACCGCCATATTGAATTATTGGTTGTGTTTCCCTTTGGTCAATCTCTGTTTGCCCCCTGCCCCTCCACTTCTACTGTCTCTTGCTGGGTTCTTATCTGCTGTTCTCTGACCTGCTCTGTGTCCCCAGAGGCTGACCACTTCACACCCATCAGTCAGCTGCCCGTAGCTTCTAGCTTCCAGT
Source organism: Panthera uncia (assembly GCF_023721935.1). Taxonomy (NCBI): domain Eukaryota; kingdom Metazoa; phylum Chordata; class Mammalia; order Carnivora; family Felidae; genus Panthera; species Panthera uncia. The sequence goes on from NW_026057585.1 coordinate 90,071,113, forward strand.
TGGAAGTACCAAGAGGGGATTGGAAGGCAAGAAGAAAGAGAAATGGGGCCTCTATTCTCTCTACTCCCTTCTGCCTGGCTGTGGTGGGTCTCACCCACACCAGCTGTGGCTGCTTTTCTCTGTGTCACAGCCCCTGTGGAGCTCTCTCTTCCATGGCCCCTTCTCTTGTCCCTCAAGATCTGGAATAGTAACAGCATTCTGCTATTGCTGGCCCCTTGGGTGCTTCGCCATCCTTCATAGCTTCCCTTAACCCTGCCCACACCTCCTAAACAGTCTCTTTATTACATTCTCTTCCTGGCAAACCTTTTGAGCATTCCATCTGCTTCCTGAGTGGGACCCTCACTGATACAAACAGCAGCACCATTCATGGCTAGTGTTTATGGGGTGATTTCATATGTGTGGCCTTGTTCTAAGAGCTTTTCCATGCTTTGACTCATTTAAACTTCTCTGTGTAGTAGGTGCTCTCTGGCATTATTCTCGAATGAATGCTAGTTACCTTTGGCCAATGAACTTCAGGCAGGGTTCCAGGTGAAGGAAACAGGGTGGTAAATCAAACAGAAGCTCCTGTAATGGTATCTGACTTTTATTACCATGCCGCGAAAGCTGATGTTGCAAAGGCCTGATGCCTCTACAGTGACAGCCTCTTGTTGGGGTTTATTTTTCCTCCCCTTCCCCCCTCCCTGCTCTTTGAGTGCTGGAACTGTTTTTTATGCTGCTGGGCCCCTCCAAGCACCCAGCACAGGCCAAGAGGCTGGCAGCAGATATGCCACAGGCTCCTGTGGACTGATTGATTGGCTGATACCGTGTGGCTGAATGAGTGGATGCTCTCCGAGCAGCTGCTGCCAGGGGAAAATTCCAAGTGCAAAATATTATTATTAATTATCACGATTGCTCTTTCAGCTGTAGGCACAGTGTCTGCTTAGAAGGAAGAGATAAGGCTTCCCTGCCAAAGCAAAAAGACTGATTAATGCTGATGGATTTTGTCCTCTGAGAGAAGGCTGCGGAGAGCTATTATTTTCTTTTGAATGACTTCTAGACCGAAGTTAATAAAACACAAAACAAAACCTGGATTTGAGGCCTGGCTAGGCCCAAGGCTGCGTGACCTTGGATGAATTACTTAACCTCTCTGTGCCTCAGAGTCTTTATTGATTAAGTTAGGACTAGACTAGGTAATGTCTAAGATTCCTTCTAGCAGTTCTCCAGAGATGCTGGGCAGTGCAACACCAGGCCCTCATCGATGGGCTGTGCTCAGCCATCCTTTCTTCTTCCAAGGGGCATTCTCGAAAGCCATGCCCCCACCTCCTGGGCTCCTCAGGACGTGAGAGTTGAATGTGCCCTCCTTTCATGGCTGTGGGAGTCATGGACACGGTAGGGAGTAGGGGTCTGACACAGAGTCCCTGCCTCTTCTTCTTTCTCTTCTCTCTTCATGGTCACAATAAAAACACCCCCAGCTCCCACTGTTGGAGGCTTTCTGTGGTGCCCACCACCATTATCAGCACCTTATAGAAATGAATCTTTTTAATCCTCATGACACCTTCATGAGGGGTAAGCTGCTACTGCCCTTTCTTTACACATGAGGAAATGGGGGCATGGGGCTTTCAGTCCCATCTTTGAGGCCACCCAGCTGGAAATAGGATCTGACCTTGGAGTTGGAAGGACGCTTAGGGCCTGTCTAGCCCAGGTCTCAACCTGCCTGCACATTGGAATCACCTGGACAGTCTGATAAAGGCTGATGTCTCGGTCCCACCCAGAGACTCTGAGTTGGTTGGGGGCACAGCTGGGTTCTGGGTTTTTTTTTTAATCTCCCCCAGATGATCCTAACATGCAGCGTAGTGTGAGAAGCACAATTTCATCTAATTACCTATTTGCAGATGAGGGAGTTGAGGCTCAAAGGAGGGAAGCAGACTTATCTGAGTTTCCCTACCATGGGTGGCCCTGCCCCACAGCTCTCCAGGTGGGAGTTCAGAGGAAGTGATGCCGGATGGAGGGGCTGATCCTGCTCTATGAGGCCCCTCCCAGCCAGTATCTCTGAATCTCCCCAGGGTATGACGGGGGTGGTTTCTGCTACTTCCCCCCACCCATCAGGCTGGCATCAGCCAGCCAAGCCTTGAGGTAACTAGAAACTCCAGAGGGGGGGCAGAGTCAGAGGATATCAGAGATGGAGACCTTGCTGGACTCAGCCCTGGGGACTTAATTATCCTTCACCTTGGCCTGAGCCTTTGTTCTTATCCTCTCCCAACACATGATTTCCTGAGCAGAGGGCTTGCAAGTTTGAACTGGTGGGGATTGCCAGTGTCTGGCCCACCCAGAGCACGGGTGCCAAGCATACTGGGGCTCGGACCAAAACAAAATCCTAAGAGTAACTGCCTAAGAAGGGCTTCCTGGGAGCCAGATACCACGGACGTTATTTCATTTAAGCATTGCAAATATAAGTGGAAAATATTATGAATTCTATGTTTCAATTGTAGGAATGGAGGCCTAGAAGAGTTAGCTAGCTACCTTAGCTAACATTAGTTAACTAGGTACATTAGCTAGTAAGGGACAGATGGAGATTTGAACCCAGGTCACCTGCTGATGTTAGCCTAAATTCTACCTCCTCCTGGAAGCCTTCCCTGGAAATCAAGACAGGTCAGAACAGATCCTTTTAGTATGCTTCTCTGTGTGTTACTTCTATCCTTTTATAATTGAGTATTCTTCGGTGCTGTTGTTCAAGGAGGCTTTGTCTCTCCCACTAGACTGTAAGTTCCTTGAGGGGGGCTGTTTTGCTTATACCCCCACATCCCCAGTTCTCAGAATAGTGCCTACCACCTGGCAGACCAGCCACCTAGTAAGTGTTGAAAGAAAAAAGATGAATGGTCTAAATGATCCCAAAGTCAATATTTATACTCATGCCACAGTCTTACATTTACATCGACTAGTTGGGAATGGTCTCCAAAATTAGCCTCTTTTTTTTTTTTTATTTTTGAGAGAGAAAGAGACAGAACATAAGCAGGAAAGGGGCAGAGAGAGACACAAAATCTGAAGCAGGTTCTAGGCTCTGAGCTGTCAGCACAGAGCCCAACATGGGGCTGAACTCACGAACTGTGAGATCATGACCTGAGCCAAGATCAGCTGCTTAATTGACTGAGCCACCCAAGGCCCCCCAAAATTAGCCTCTTTTAAGAAATATGGTGCTCTGGGGTGCCTGGGTGGCTCAGTCAGTTAAGCTTCTGACCCTTGATTTTGGCTCAGGTCATGGTCTCGTGGTCATGAGATCGAGCCCTGCATCAGGCTCCAAGCTGAGCATGGAGCCTGCTTGAGATTCTCTCTCTCTTCCTCTTCCTCTCCCCTGCTCATGGTCTCTAAACAAGCAAGCAAACAAACAAACAAACATTTAAAAGAAAGATGGTGCCCCAGAAGGTGAAATCCATGGGGTCCTTGCCAAATTAGGGATACTGGGAACCCCTGAGAATTTTTAACCCAATAAGAACAATCCTAAGGATTCCATCACAGTTGTGTATTCATTATGCATGTTTATTGGCCTAGTGGAGGCTAAATGGTCTGACCTGAGCGGGTAGCTATCTAGCCATTCAATTGGATCATCAAAGTTCACTAAGCATTGCTTATGCATCCAGTTATAGCATTTAGGATTGCATGTAGAATGTAGCAGAAGCCTGTCCAGTAGAGTCATCAAACTGGGGTTTGATTTTTATATCTTACAACCAGTTCAGAAGAGGAAAATCCTAGGAGCTCACAGCTACCCAAGGAAGAAGTCCTTAAGGATTTAGGATTCTTCCAGATGCCTGCTCAGCTATCCCCAGTGTGATTTTTCATCCTCATGGTCACAAGATGGCTGCCCTACCTTGAGGTGTGGGGTCCAAGGTTATAGGCAAGAAAATGAGATGAGAGTGCTTGGGTATAAGGGACCAAAGGCAAAGAGCCAGATGGGTCTGGCCCTTTATCAGGAAAGCAATGTCTTTTCTAGAAGCCCACAGTATAGAACTCAAGTTGCCTCTCATTGGTCCAAGCTGGGTCACATGGCACCTGAACTTCAGGGGAGCCTGGGGAGGTGAATATTTTTAATTAAACATGTTGTTTGGTTGGGATTCTGTTAAGGAAGACGGGAAGGATGGATGTCAGTAGGCCACTGACAATATCTGTCATGTAGGCTCTGTTTTAGGCGTGTGGAACATGAAGATGTCCAGAGTCAGACACAAAAACAGTCTTTTATAGTACAACATATATAGTGTTAGAAACATGGTGGGAGCCCAGAAAAGTAAGGAGAGAGTATGTGGATTACCTGGGGGAGCTGGGTCAGTATGACAAAGAAGATAACATTTCAACATTTGAGATTGAAGACAATGGGGCAATAGTTTGCCATGTAAATAGAACAAGGCCCCAACCTTTCAAAATTTGGTCTCAAACTCCCTGTTAGCCCCAGCTCTTGGGATTATTCCATTCTGAATGCTTCAGACCCACATACAACTAGCTCTATTTGTCCTTCTTTGGGACAGGTCTTGAAGGATGAGTAGGAATTTGGCAGACCAACCGTAAGAGCCTGGCCATTCAAAATCTGGTTCCAATCTCTTTCAGCCTCAGCTGTTGGGATATTGCATGCTGCAGGCTTTAGAGCCCCCCAGACCACTCACCATTCCTGCATATTCCATAGTTAGTAATTTCTCCATGCCCTCCCCTCTGTGCACAAGCTGGTTTTTTTTTTTTCTGCCTGGAATGCCCCTCCCCCTTCATTCTCTGGGATATGGCTCTCCTGTGGTGGTGACTCATCCTTGGCCAGCTGTTTGGAGGGCGAGAAAGGACTTCATCAGAGTGAGATGTATGCAGGAAGTTGGATAGCAGTCACATGACCCAGATGCAGAACTTGGCTTTGCTGGTTGAGGAAACGAGAGAAGGGAAACTAACTTTATGAACTCCAATCATGTGAGGACCACTAGATGCATCATCTGATCCCTGAAACAACCCTGTGTGGTGGGTATTTTTATGTGCCTTCCTTGGGAGACCAGAACTCTGCAAGGCGAAGCAGTTTGTCCACTATTGCATGGTAATAAGTGACGCACCTGCCTGTCCAATGCCAAAGCCTGCGCTTCACTCCTTCCATCAAACCACGAGGCCTTCTTGGTGCCCTTCCTTGTCCTGGGTTCTGCCTTATTCTTGGAGGTCAGCCATTCTGTTTAGAGGTTTTACTTCTGGGGGTTCCAGATGAAGAGTTTCTGCTTAAGTCTCTCTCCTGCTCTTGACCTTCATTCCAAGCCAGAGCAGTGGTTCTCCAATGGAGGAAGGGGTGATTTTTCTCCCCCAGGTGGCATCTGAAAGGGCTGGAGACGTTTTTGGTTGTCACACTGGGCAAGTGGGCAACCGCAGGCATCTAGAGGGGAGAGACCAGGGATGCTGTTCAACATCCTGCGGTGCGCGGGACATCCTCCCACAACAAAACTGATCCCACCCAAAATGTCAGTAGTGTGGAGGATGAGAAACCCGAGTTAGAGTTATAGTCTGTGCACATTGAGGAAGCAGGTTCTTTCTGAAAGATTCCCTGATCAGTTCCTGCTGTGCTTGCTTCTCCCACTCTTAACTTGGTGCAAAACAATGACATTACCGTATGGTGGCGGGTAATCTGTGCTGATTGTGGTTCCCATGCACGGGGCACAGGGGTGGGAGGTCTCCCTTCTGCACCCATCTCCTAAATTCTTGCTCATCTTAATTGATTCTTTGAAACTGTAATTCTCTTGAAGAGCTTGGCCTCCAGAGTCAGTCCATCTGGGGTTCAGGTTATGAGCACATAACTTACCTGGAACAAGTCATTTAACTCCTGGAAAACTCAAGGTCCATCTTCAAAATGGAGATAACAAGAGCACAGAGCTTGTTAAAGTAGTTTTGAGGATTTAATGTGATGATTCCCATGAATTGGGGTGCCCAGGCAGATGGTAAATACTCAATATGTGTCTGGAATTGTTGTTACTCTGAGTGTTTTTTTTCACCTGTTAGCTCTTCTTTGAGCCTTTTTGTCTCTTTGGAAAGCATCTGGTAGGGTGAGAAGGACACAGACACTGAAGTGAGGCATCTCAGGGTTCCGGTCAGTTAGTTCTGCTAACTTGATGGCCAGGGACCTTGATCAGCTTCCTTCTCTGAGGCTCATTTCCTCATCTGAAAGCTGAGATAATACTCCGACCTTATAATTCTTGTAAGGACTAAGGTGATTAACTGTCTGACACTTAATAGGTGTTCAGCAAACCATGCAACCCTCCTCAGAACACAGTGCCAATAAAGCAGAGATAAAACTCAATGCACGGACTCATTTGGAGGTCTCTGATGAAATTCAGTATTGACAGCGTTGTTTAGAAATGGCATTCCCAGACTGCAGGAGCTGAAGGTGAATGTGGGTTTGCTCCATTTCTCTGCAGAGTTAGCAAGCAGAAGATAAATGTTTAGACAGCAAGGAGGAAAGAGGGTGCTGTGCTGGAAACTTCCATTTGGCCCTCCAGATCTACTCTCCACTGCTCTGTACCCCCAGAAGTTTGGACCACAAGGACTGCATCCATGACTTCTGCCATTTTTGAGCCTTGACTGGCAAGGAAGGGAAGAGAGTAATATAGGGGTATTCATTTCCCTGCCCCCCTCCCTGTAGCTCCCCAGCCAGCTGGCTAGTCCCCAAAGGCCACAGCTTTTATTCGGGCAACTCTGCTTCCACAGAATGTTCTCCCTGCCCCTTCCCCAGCAGCCCAGAGATAGTAATGGCTCCCCATGGTTGCCAGCCTCAGCATCCTTCACTCTCCCTCATGCTGTCCCACACTCTGCCTGCAACTCCACAAATGGTCCTTTTATTAAACTCACCCAAAATTATCCAATTTGAGTGTGTGGTGCACTTGCTGCTAGTACCTTAAATGATAAAGAAGAACCCATCACAGACACTCCATCCAGGGTTTTCTTGCAAGCTCCTGGTTTTCCTCGTGGTGGTGTGTATGAGTTTACTCTGGCTCCTGTAACAAAGCACCACAGACTGGGCGGCTTAGACAATAGCAGTCTGTTTCCTCACAGTTCTGAAGGCTGGCACTTTGAGATCAGGGTGTCAGTAGAGCCCTTCTGAGGTCACCAGGGACCTGTTGGGGAGGGATCTGTTCCCAACCTTTCTCCTTAGCTGGTAGCTGGCCTTCTTCTCTCTGTGTCCCCCCCATGGTCTTCCCTGTCTGTGAAGGGGTCCAAATTTCCTCTTCTCATGAGGACATCAGTCATACTGGATTAGTGCCCACCCAAATGACATTACTTTACTTTAATTACCTCTTTAAGACCCTCTCCCCCAACATAGTTTCATTCTAAAGCCCTGGGGGTTAGGACTTCAACATATGAGTTTTTGTGGGGCTATAGTTCAGTCTGTTACTTGGTGGTTGAGAAATGGGGATGTGATCACTGGGTAGGAGTAAGACTGGGGGAAGGCAGCGGGACTCAGCAGCACTCCAGAGCTATGAGATCACTGCTTTCAAGGGCCAACATTCTAGTTGGATGGGGAGAAGAAGCAAGAAAGAGATAGATCACATACAGATCAATACAGAACTCTTCCAACAGTGACAAATTTGGTATATGACAGAAGGACTGGGCCAGCTCAGACAGGTCAGGGACAGCCTCTCTGAGGAGGCCATTTGAAAGCAGATACGGGAAGGAGACAGAGGAATCACCACTCGACTTCCCCGTTTGGGGCAGCGCCTTCCTGGCAGAGGAAATGCAGCAAACAACAAGTAGGGAGCGGTTTTCATCCAGAGAGCAGACTTTGCTGATGTAGAGAGCAGGAGAATTTGGAAAGAAAATTTTCAAACGAGATTAAACAGGCCTCCTGAGGGTGGGCCGTTTTCCAGGACATTCTGTTCACACAGCAGCCGTCTCTGTACTTGGGCTTTACCTCCTCCTTCACTGGCCTGCCCGGCAGCAAAGTTCAGCCCGGCTCCGTCCTGTCTTAACCGCTGCCAGGCAGTGCAGGACCCAGATGTGCTGCCTCTATGTACAGAGATGACTGGGCATCCCCACCAAACCAATCACAGCTTCCCCCATGGTCTGCTAGGCGGCACAGAGGATTACTGTACCAGAGCCAGGCTCATATTAAAATATTAATTTACATTTAAAGTGTTGCCAATATGTCCATGTGGATCTCCATTCCATATGTTTGTGAGAGCCCTGGGGCCACCAGGGTGTTTGATTTTGAGTGTTTTAAAATGAAGGCTAAAGGTGACTTTTGCAATAAAGCAGTGCAAGTGATAGCATCAGAGGCTGCTAGGCTGCAAAACACCCTAGAGACCATCTCCTTTAACTATTTCCGCCTCCCTTGGTTTTAAGCTCCTCCCTTCCTCCCTCCCTTCTTCCCCTTCTTCCAAAAATGGTTCAGCTGACCACTTATGTCAGTTTCTTATGACTGCTATAACAAACGACCACAAACTCGGTGGCTTAAAACAACATGAATTTATTAGCTGACAGTTCTGGAGGTCAGAAGTCCAAAACAGACCTTAAGAGGCTAAAATCAGGGTGGTGCTGTTCCTTCTGGAAGCTCAGGGGGAAAACCCACTTCTTTGCCTTCCCCAGCTTCTAGAGGCCACCCACACTCCTTACACCATGGCCGCTTCCTCCATCCTCAAAGCCAGGAATGTACCGTCAGGTCTTTCTTATGCTGCCTCACTCTGACTCTCCTGCCTCCCTCCCTCACTTATCGGGACTCTTCTGATTCCATTGGGCCCACTTGGCTAATCTAGAATAATCTCCTGTCTCAAAATCTTTAATCACATCTACATAGCCTCTTTTGTCATGTAAGGTGACATATTCACAGGTTCTGGAGATTAGGTGGTAGACATCTTTGGGAGGTCATTATTCTGCCTATGACACTACCCCTCAAGCAGTTCAGTTTCTCCAAGTGACACGCTTCATACCTTATTCACAGTGTCCAGCAATGCTGGGGCTCACTGTTTAGTTATGCAATTATCAGTTTAATGTCTGTCTCCCATAACTGGACAAAAAGCTCTCCAAAGGAGGTCATCAGAGATGTTTTGACTACTACAATCACTTTCTCAGAGCTTCCTAGCAGCCCAGGGAAGAGAGGAAGCATGGTGAGAAGAGAAAATGAAGAGAAAACAATGGCTAACATTGAAGGACCATCACCTCTGTGCCAGCAATATTCTAAGTGCTTTTAACCTATTCAATTCACACTTTGTAAAGGAAGGTCTATCATCTACTACAAGCAAGTGACATAGTAGGGATTTGAAATCCACACTCTTAACCACTATGTCATACGAGCACCCTCAAATAGTAGTTCATGTGCTATAAGAGAAGTCTGAGAGGCAGAAATGAAGGAGGAAGAGATAAGTTTTATAGACCTGTCAGGCAAAACTTTCCAGAGGTCATAATAAATGGAAGGCAGAGAAGGGTGTGCCAGGTTGGGGATGTGTAGAAGGGGGCAGGAGAATTGGGGAGGAGAGTGGGATAGGATGTTCCAGGTGGAGGAGACTGTGTGATTCAAGTTCCAGGCAGGAAATGGGCTTGGTGTTTTCTAGAAATTGAAGGTAATACAGTACTGCTAGAGCTTAGGTGGTGACAGGGCACAAGTCAAGAAATGGGGTTGACTTGGAGTGCTGGGTGGCTCAATTGGCTGAGCATCTGACTTTGGCTCAGGTCATGATCTCACGGCTCATGAGTTCGAGCCCCACATCGGGCTCTGTGCTAACAGCTCAGAGCCTGGAACTTGCTTCAGATTCTGTCTCCCTCTCTCTGACCCTTCCCTGCTTGCATTCTGTCTCTTTCTCTCAAAAATAAAAACGTTAAAAAAAAAGAAATGGGGCTGACTCAGGAGGCAGAAGTGCCCTTCTGAGGATGCTATGGGCCATTAGAAGCCTTTCATACAGAGGTTTTAACAAAATTAGTTTCCTCACCACGAGAAGGAAAGATTGCAGGATGCTAAAGACAAAGGGGCAAACAGAGAGGGTGTGAATGGGAAGCTTAGTGCTTGAACCCAGAGTTTTGTGGCTCCAGTCCAGGACATTCTCAGCCATGCCTCTGGACCTTCCCAAAGGCCTCATCACCATGCACAAAGGAGGGGGGTGATAGCCAACACTCCGCTGTTTGGAATGAATACACTTGAAGTCCAATCACTGTTTGAGGACCAGTCAGAGGGAGTGGAATTGAGCCAGAGAGAAATGCATTTCTTAACTCACAGCCCCTTCCTTCAAGAAGCTTGCCTTGCTTAATTCGTTCAGAAATTATTTCTCCCTCCTGTGAACACTTCCCACTATTGTTTCTGCCACTTACATTCATTAAATCGACAAATACTGAGCACCTGTCATGTGCCAAGCACTGCATTAGGCACTGTGGCAGATTCAGAAATGAACAATCCTGATGTGTTCTTTGCCCTTGTGGAATTTATTGTAGTGGGAGAGTAAAACATCAAACAAATAAATGCATACATCATTTTAAGTGTGGTGAGCCCTGTGGAGAAGTTGAGGGTGCCTGGAAAGGATGTGAGAGGGAAACTGATTATGGCAAATTGCACCCCTGGTTCCAATTCTTTGCTTCTCCTTGTAGTTTCAACCTTATTACATGACTTTGGAAGTTTCTCCCATAACCACAGGGTGTGTTTCCACATCCCGTTGACTTTTGGCTTGGCCATGTGACTTGCTTCGGCTAGTGAGATGAAATGGGGATGACAGTGAGCCAATTGCAAGTGTAGGTATTGACAGGTCTTGGTGTGTTCCCATTTGCCTTCTTGTGCCTCTCCATCATTCTGAAAATACACCTCCCATGAGGAGGCTGAGAGGCAGGTGGAGCAGAGTCACCCCAGGGGAGCCACTCTAGCTAAACAGAGTCTCGATTAGCTGACCCATGAGCCTTGAAGATTGGTGAGAGACACTCACAATACTTTAGGTCTACCCATGAACCTGTAGGAACTGAAACAGAGTCCACTAATCTTCCTGTGAATGGTGCCTTGAAATCCCACCAAACCATGGGGGGATCACTGCTGCCACTTCTCAAACTCCAAAGCTCGTGTGCACGGACAGCTTTTGGGGCAGCCCTATTACAGGTTAAGTAAACTCATCTTTAGAAGGCTCAGTTTTCTTCCATGCATCTGTGAGGAATATGAAGAAAATCATCAACTATACTCAAGCACTGAGTTTTCAAAAAAAAAAACATCTCATGAACGAGATCTCCTGAATACTAAGTACATAGCATCAAACCATTCATTTTTCTAGCACATGATAATTTAAACACCATTCAAGGAACCACACCATATTCTTTGAGTGATATGGGAGGTATGATGATCATGATCCTTATGCTGGGGGACTTTCAAGAAATCTGTAATTGGGCAAAGGAGGGGAGAGATGTGACATGACATGGGCGGGTCACTCCCTGCTAGAGAAATGTACATGTGTTGGTCAACAAAGAGATGAATGTACTGTAAAGCAATGAATGAGAAAGCCCAGCTGAGACCAGTAGAGCTGCCCAGCCAATCCCAACTCAGGTCAGCTAACCTCTAGCTAACCTGCACCATTGTGAGTTCAATAAATGCTCATTGATGTAAGCTGCTAAGATAGCTGTGGTCCTTTATTTTGCAGCATTGTTGTTTATAGTTAACTGGTACACTGACAGTCTGAGCAGGCGGTGGCAAGATTCCCTACGATAATGGCATCTTAGTAAAACCTAAAGGAAATAGATGAAGGAGGAAGAGAGGAGCATTCTAGGCTGAGGGATGAGCAAAGGTCCTCAGCCAGGAAGGACACAAACATTTAAGAAACTAAAAGAAATCAGGATTTCCTGGAAAGTGCCAAGGTGACCAGGTGAGGTGGGCGAGCACTGGTGAGGAAACAGATAACCTTTATGATTCCCTGCTCTGGGGTGGCACAAGCAAAATTAATGTGCTGTGGTACTGTGCATTTTTGTGATGCTTCCAGGTATAATTCCCTTGGGGGAAGGACCCATGGTTTATTTATCTTTGTTTCCCTCTTACTCTGCCAGAGGAATATCCCACACCACAGTAAATGCCCAATGAAGGAAGGTGTTAGCCAAGGGGAGAGGTGCTGAAAGAACAGCTCCCTGGCATCTCCTAAACTTGGGACAACGGCTACAGTTTTTCTTCCCTGGTAAATTCTTCCTTGTTCATTTTTATCACTGTTGTTTGAAATGCAAGGCTCTTCTCCTTTACCTGTCTGTTTTCATACTGAGCTTTTTGTTTTCTTGTGGCATTTATTATTACCTGATGTTATATTTACAGAATTATTGTTTTGGCATCTGTCTCTTCCACTAGAGGGCAAGGACATGTCTTGCTCATGACTGTATCCTCAATGCCAAGGACATGCCTGACACAGATATAGACGCACAAAAAATATTTATCAAAAGAATGCATGCTCAGATGCTGAAATATTTAATGCTGAAGAACCTTCCAAAAAGTACGATTCAGGAGTTAGTGTACTAATTATCTGTTTGTTCAGTAAGAAAGTGAGACAAAGCTTTCTTATATGGGATGGGGAGCATCCATGGACACAGCAAAAGGAGTGGTTAAGTCACCTGTGATTCTTACTGGGATAGGCGGGGCCTTAGGCTTTTAGTATAAGGCCCTTTAGTTAAGGGTTTACAATATCATATCAGTTATTTGTTGCTGCTTAACAAACCAAAACTATGTGGCTTAAAACAACCACCATTGCATTTGCTCACAATTCTGTAGGACAGAAATGTGAGATAAGTTCAGCTGGGTGGTTTTGCTGGTCTCATCTGAATTAACTCACATGGCTGCTATCATCTGGCAACTAGACTAGGGCTGGAAAAACCAAATGCTGGTGGTGCTGGATGTTGACCGGGCCATTCTCTCCTCAAGGCATCTCATCCTCAAGGATGATGGCAGTTTCAGGGCAGCAAGTAGGGTGACCAGCCATACTGCTTTGCCTGGAACTATCTTGGTTTTAGCAATGAAAGTCCCATGGCATGGGAAACTTCTGGAGAATCAGGATGGTTGGTCATCCTAGCAGTGAGGAAGAAAGAGGGTGGGAGCTAACAAGGTTTCTGAGGTCTAGGCTCAGAACTTCCACAGTGAGACTTCTGTTTCATTCTGTTAAACATGTCACAAGGCCAGCCCTGATTCAAGGGGTAGAGAAATAGACTCCATCTTTCAGTGGGAAATGCAGCAAACACATATTGCAAAGATGCATGCATGTAGGGTTGGGGGGATTTTTGCAATTTACTACATATATTGTGTAAAGTAAGACCACAGACTCTGAAGTCAAAGTAAGGCTTTTGTATTTATTGAAAAAAACCTGTACAAAGGAAGGAAATATTACAAGAGCAATCACTAGCCAAATGTCGAGTGACAACCGACTTCGGTGTCCCAATACATCAGAATTATAGGCTTTCTTGTATGTGTAAGCACAACCTAAGACCCCTTCCTTTGGAACAATGCCTGTGGTCAGCAGATTAGGAGTGATGGTGAAATATTCAGGTGAAGGAGAGAAGGCTTCCTGGCAGTTATGAGAGAGGAGAGCAAATCTCATCATCACATGTTAATATCAAAAACGCTATTTCAAGGGTAGTATCGATAACCTGTTTGTCCAGTGAACTATTTGGGATAATACAATATCACGTTTATATAATGCTTACTGTGTGCCAGACGCCATTCCAGTGTAGGCGATTTACATCGATTAACACATTTAATTTTTTTAATGTTTATTTATTTTTGAGAGCGCGCGCGAGAGACAGAGCATGAACGGGGGAGGGGCAGAGAGAGAGAGAGAGAGAGAGAGAGAGAGAATCCAAAGCAGGCTCCAGGCTCCGAGCTATCAGCACAGAACCCGACGCGGGGCTCCAACTCACGAACCGTGAGATCATTTCCTGAGCTGAAGTCGGACACTTAACCGACTAAGTCACCCAAGCGCCCCAATCAATTAACATTTAAAAGGTACATCTACACACGAGGAAACCGAGTCCCAAGATCACCTAGGTAGTAAGTGGTGAAGTCAGGATTTGAACCCAGGCAGTCTGGCTCTTAATCTGCCTCTCCAGGAGCTACTATTTTCCCAAGACTTTGACTTCCTTTTTCTAACTAGCAGTTGGGAGTAGTACTCTAACCGTCTCTTAGGGCGATTGCTTTTGCTCATCAGGGTTAGAGAGAGGGCAGCCCGGGAGTTTGGCCCCGGAACAGAAGTGCAAGCCTCGGGTTCCCACCCGGGCGAGAACGGAGGCGCGTCCTGCGCAGGCGCGGTCCTGCACCAGCCTGCAGCCGCTGGAGAGCTCCGGGGTCCGAGGGTTAGGCCGCCCTTCCCCCATCCGCGGACCCGGCGGGCAAGGGTCTACGGGTCGGGGTGGGGAGCAGAGCGGGAGCGGGCGGGGGGGGACCCCGGGAAGCTCTGGAAAATGTGGAACCCGAAAGGGCCCCCGGTGTCGCACGTGAGATGTAGAACCTCTCAGACGTCGTGGGCCCGACCTCAGAATCGGCTGGGCGCCCGCGCCCATTCTGCAGATGCGCAGACTGAGTCCTGTCCTCCCGGGAGCCCTGGAGAGGGAGAGAACTTCGCTTCCTTTTCTTTTCTCTGAGCCTGGGTCCCTCGGGACGCTCAGCTCATAGGAACTCGCATTTGTGTTTGTAGTGGTTTTTATTAAGAAAGAGTTCAAGGGGCCCTTGAGTGGCTCGGTGGGTTAAGAGTCTGACTTCGGCTGAGGTCATGATCCCACGGGTTCGTGGGTTCAAGTCCCGCGTGGGGCTCTGTGCTGACAGCTCAGAGGCTGGAGTCTGCTTTGGCTTCTGTTGCCTCCCTCTTTCTTTGACCGCCCCCCCCCCCCCCCCCCCCCAAAAAAAATCCTAAAAAAATTTTAAGAAAGAGTTCAAGCTTTGCTGTTTCCTGGCCTCAGGTCACCCCAGTCTCTCTGGCCAGATTCTTTGCAATTGGCTCCACTTTTAGTCCCTAGAAGAGTTGAGAATTGGATCTACTCAGTGCAGATAGATGGCTCTGATATTGCCCTTGCTCTGCAGTGTATCTTGACTCCTCCTTCGAAGGGATTGAGGTGAGTTGGTAATTTGTAACTGCTCTGAGTGTAGTTCTCTGGCAGGTTCGGAATAGATTTCAATCTCCTAGTTAGTTCAGGAGGTTGAAAATTGTCTATGTTGAAATGGAACTCTTGGCTGCTGCTCTCCTCCCTTCCCCCTTTGGTTGATAAAAACCCAGTGATAGGAAAAACACCCTTGCCATTCTCACTGCTTCCTGTTGCATTCATAAGCCTCGATGCTCCATTTGTGGAATGCAACATTTATTCTCCAGTAGTTTAAAACATGTTTGTACAACAACTAAGTTGGATAAGACCTTGGGGCAAGCCATCAAGACCCGAGAAAATGATTATGATGTGGTCCCTACTCTCAAAGAGTTTGCAGTATTGAGAGGGGAAGAATGTGGTGGGGAATCTCATACGAGTCAAGTTAAATTCGGACTAAATGGGGATTTCACAGACAACCAGCATTATTTTATTAAAGCTGTTGGTTGTTTTATTTTACTCATGATTGGCATTGTATCTTTCAGCGAATCCTATTTAGAGCCGAAGGTACATGCTTTACAAACCCCTTAGCTATCATGAAAAATAATTTAAGTACTTTACCGGCTCCCAGGTCCACCATCCACCATCACAGACATGCTCCTGCCTCTAAGAACATATTCTCAAATGAGCTGTATGAGGCGCATAAGAGGAGAATTTCTGAGTCTTAACAAGAAAATGCTTTTCAAGTGGTGTGGCTTTGGGGTTTGCTGACCTGTCCCGTGAACATACATTCTTGACCCTCAAACTCTCTTATCTTCAATTCAAGGCACAGCTAATTTACCATACTTTTCTCACTGTCTGTATCATACTGAGATTCTTTTTCTTTAAACGATAGCATTCAGAGTCTACCACTCTTACCTAACATTTTTTTTAAAGAAAATGTTTGTTTATTTTGAGAGAGAGAGAGAGAGAGAACCCCAAGAAGGCTCCGTGCTGTCAGCACAGATTCTGAAATGGGGCTTGATTCCATGAACCATGAGATCATGACCTCAGCCTAAATCCAGAGTTGGATGCTTAAGCGACTGAGCCACTCTGGTGCCCCAACTACCTTGACATTTAATCATGGACCACTTTGCATTGTTGGCTAACTTCCTTATATTGTGTGTTGTTGAGCGGGGATTCAGGAACACTGTATAGTAGATGAAAAAGCACAGGTTTGGGAGATCAGCAGGTTTGAGTTTGAATTTCAGTATCCCTGCTTAGTGACTATGTTTCTAAAACTTTGTGGACCTCAGTTTCCTCAGGCGCCACATGTAAGACTGTCTTTTACAGGAGTGTTATTCACAGGCGTCTAGTGAAAATAAAAGGGGAAGCCCCTTTCTCTCCTTCCCTCCTCCCCTTTTCTGCTTCCGGCCCTATACAGTATGTGTGTTTATAGGTTCTATTTAATACCAGTGGAATGAATGAAAGCCTGTCACTTACAGTTAAGTTGGGAGTGTGGATTACAAGTTTTCACCCCAAATCATTACATTTTAGAATACACGCCTTCTGATTCTCAGCCCAATGCCACTGTTTGGTGTAATCTACACTGACTGTTTCTCTGCATACTAAGTTCAGAGCACTGTCTCGTCAAAGAAACAGATGAGGCTGGGTTCCTGTCCCCAAGAGGTTTCAGTCTGTCTGGGTAGCGAGAGATCCCCATCTCCCATCTGTGTTGCCTCTATCCCAACAACTAAATCCCTAAAATTTGAAGTGTTCTGCAATATAGGCTGGGTCACTGTTGAGCTTTATCATCTCCTGGGCTGAGCTCATCCACCTCCATGGCTTTGCATACCTGGGACATGCAAGAGACTCCTAAACGTGTATCCAAAGTTTAGACTGTTCTTTTAAACTTCAAACACATAACTACTTAACAAATGCGCTCATTCCACATCTACTGCAAGTTAAAGTTATCTGGAACAAGCCTCCTTTTCCTCCAAACCTGTTCTGCCTCCAGTGTTCCCCATCTTCCTTCCAGTCCCCATCCCTCTGCCCGCATTCAACAAATCATGGAGTCATGCAATGGCTGTCTTCAAAATGTAACTGGATCCACCTTTTTCTCTCCAGCTCCATTGATACCACCAAAATTGAAGCCACCATCATCTGTCCCCTCTACTACCATAATGGCTGCCTCTAATCTAACGGTCCCCTCTAATCCGTTTTCCATGTGCCAACAAGAGTAATCTTTTACAGTACAGAGCTGGTCTGGCTGCTTCCCCGCTGACAATTCTCCAATGCCTTTGCCAGTAAGTTAAGGTTCTGAGTCATTCCCAGCCCTCTCACGGTCCATATAAGTTGCTCCTGGTGATTTCTCTTACTCATCTCCTACCACCCCCCACCCAGATGCCTTCTGGCCACAGAGTGCTTCTCTTTGTGCATCAATGATCACCTTTTCAGGGAAACCTTCCCTGCCCCCCACTATTTAGACAGGTTCCCTTGTTATACCTTCTTATGGGACCCTGACCTTTTGGGGGCATACTATTTATCTTAATTATAATTATATAGTACTCTTTGCATAAATATTTGGTCATCGATTTGCTCATTAGTCTGCAAGCTCCTTGAGAACAGACATCACATCTTCTGAGCACCCAGAACTGTGCCCAGCATACATGGGTGCCCATTAGATAATGGTAGAAAGAATGACAGCAGTAAGATGGCTCGTATCAAGTGTCAAAGAAAAGCTCAAAACAATGAATGTGTGAGAATTCAGAAACAGAAGAGATCACTGGGGCCTCGGGTGGGTAAGACTTGAGTTATTTCTTAGAGGAAAAACAGAAGACTCTTCAAAGGTGGCTGTGGGCTCTGAATAAACAGGAGTCAAAGAGTGTGCCAGTTTGACAGAAGGAGAGTTTCATATAAGGAAAGAATTCGAAATACAGGTTGGGAAGTAAGTTGAGACCATCTTGTGGATGGCCTTGGGTGCTAGGCTAAGGAATGTAAACTCTGGTCTATGGACAGTAGGAAACCATTGATATTTTCTGAGCATGAGTGGTAACATTTGCAAATCAGTGGCAAATCAGTGGGGCTTTCAGTTGCCAGTGAGAGAAACCCATTCCAAATAGGCTTAACCAAAAGGGAATTTTTTTGGCTTACACAACTGGAAAGTCCAGGGATAGACCCTACTTTAAGCATAGCCTGATCCCAAAGCTCAAATGATGTAACTGCTTGCTTCCTGAGTCTCTGTGCTCAGCATCCTTTGAGTAGGCTCCTTTCTCCAGTAGGCTTCCCCTCGTGGTGATAGGATGGTTGCAGCAGCTCCAGCCAGGATCACCTCTTTCCAGATTGATGTCCAGGAAAAAGAGATCATCAGCTTTGCTGGTGGCTCCAATACTGATCCTGGAATAGAGCCTCGATGGCTGGGACAGCCTGATTTGGTTCAGGTACCCCTTCCGGGGCCAGTATTTGTTACCAGAGGAATGCAGTGTGCCAGGTGGCTTGGGGCTATGTAGTTCCAATTCACAGCCCAGCTTCCCCGGTTCAGGGTGGAGCCCTCCCTGACCGAACCAGAGTGAAGGAGACCAGGGAGGAGTGAATTTCCAAATAAAAAGAGAATTGTGGCCAGAAGCAGGGTATTTGGAGGCTGGGCCCCAATATCCAGTGAACACCCAGAATGGAAGGAGGGTCGGCCTGTCCATGCATGGAATAGACCACAGCAGACTGCTGGGAGCATGACCACGCAGCTCAGCCACCCAGCTCTCTGCAGCCATCAGAGCACCTCTTACAGTCCTCTGCTTGCCAAAGACCCCCATAGATCTGCTGGGTTGTCTCCACGGAGATCAATCAGAAGGGGAGGAAGGAGTTGGGATGGATACAAGGCGCCTAGGGGGCCACACCTGTCTCCCGGCCCATAAATCGGTCACATTCTGCCGTTTAAGAAGACTTGTTGTTTCCTTTTAGAAGCTGGTGCAGCAGTATGTTTGGAGGGAAAGGCTATGAATTTGGCAGGACTGTTAATCTGTCTAGGCTTATGGTGATTTCATTCCTTCTGGATTTGTTGTTATAAAAAATGGATTAAAAAAAGATCAGATTTTTTTTTTTTCGTTTCCTTGTCATTTTTATTTATTGCACAAATAATATCACAACAATAAAGGAAGACTAAAAGACGGGGGGGGGGAGATACTGTAAATGTCTTCTTAAAAAGACACACGGCCCTTGGCAGATGTGTAAATGTCTTCAATTTATCTCATATACTCTAAATGAGCACTTGTCAAAAAAAAAAAAAACAACTTCATTTTGTAATAGCACCAAAAGGCACATTAGTACAAAGTACAACGTGGCTCTGGTGAAGTTTTTTTTATAAGTATTGGCTAGACAAGAAAAGCTATCATCCGCACTTGTCCAATTTCAGATGAAAGAGCTTGAGGAAAGTGGAAAGGAATCTGTATTATGTGTTTTTCCTTTTGGCCTGTAGGCATCCCTTCTGCAAAGTCTCCTATGTGAAGGCAATGCAGCTTCTTTCTAAACCATTTTCCATCTTCTGATACGATCTCTTGAGAGCTGGCTAGGTCACTGAGCTCTCGACTTTCTGAAAACTCCATAGAACCAAGAGAGCATTAAATACGTTTTTGTGAAGCAGAGTGATGAATTGTTTCGTTCTGACCTTGGCTGTGAGGGGGATGGGTTGCTGTTGGGACTCTCTAATGGAAAGATTGCCATCTGATGGATTGACCTACTTTGATACAGTTTTCCCCACTCCCCGCCTCTGACACTTTTAAGTCTTTTTTTAAACAATTCATGGCCCACCTATTAATTTAATGTGATTGAGACAAGCATTTTAAGACTGTAATTGAAAGAGCACAGCTTTTCCACATGTGCGGGGAAGACTAATATTTGCAAAGCCTCTGGACTTCAGGCATATCTGACAGGTGTGTAGGTGGTAAATTGAATGAATAAAATCTATCATGTGCTGGAAGGTGGTTTCTGTAAATAGGAAATTAATGTTGCCCATAATGAATCCGATCTGAAATGGCGGTGTTTAAAACCGTTGACTCCCCCTCCGGTATTTTAAGGACTAAGCCAGCCATTCTTAACCCTTTTCGAAATGTGAGGTACCAGGATATGACAGGCGGTGACCCTGAAGCATTATCTGTCCCCTCTGGGCTCATTTGCATAATACACACACAAGCCAGTACAATCAACATTTATCAGCTCATGCCCTTCAAAATTAATGGAGCCATTTCCTGAATCCTTCGTGGAGGAGTCTTCCCTGCGTCTCCGACATTCAGCCTGCAGTTAGCCAATTCTCCCTCCTTTCCTGTTCCTGCGAAGATGCCCCTGTCTTCCGTCCCTGGCTAAGCATAGAGAAACGCTAGCTTGCTGCCCTATCTTCCTGGCCTTCCCACACCCACCCACTTGTGTTGGGAGCTCCTTTCAATGAATTATGTTCTTTCTTCCTTTCAGAGCTTAGTTTTTGTGAGAACTGAAAAATCATCAGTGTGTGGAAGTTTTAAGAGACTCTTTTTTTTACGATGATTTTTTTAAATGTAAGCCATTTCCCCTCATAGTAATGGTATCGATTATACACTGCCAAGTACCTGACATGTAGGACCAGCAGTCTGAACTAGGCTTTGCATTTGAAGCAGAGCCATGCTCTGCTTCTGCAGGTGCTTTGTTGGGTGCAGACAACGGTGAATCGCACCCCCTCACCTCTCTGTCAATCACACTGTGTTTATACCTGTCCTTGTGCTCTGGAGGGCAGGGCTCTGACTGCCCCCCACCAGCCCCCAGCACTGTGCAGTCTGAGTCGGTCCTTGCTCTGCATTGGATGTGGGTAATTCTGCCCTCTGCACTCCCGCCCCAGCTCTCTTCGTCAGCCCTGAGCACTTCGAGTGAAAACGTGGTTGGCAGGAGGAGATGTGTGCTGCACACCCAACCTTGCACGTCCTCATTAGCTGTCTTTCTTCAAGGCAGAGCACCAGAGAAGTGCAAGTTTCAGCAGACTTCTCTCCTAAGCAGGTCCTGCTTCCCCCCTGTACATCTCTTGAACCCAGCTTGAGAAAATAACATTCCTTTGGTGCCCAGGCCAGGAATGTTCTAAATGTGTTGGCATACGATCACTTATCAAATGTCTGTTAGGCAGAAGGCACATCCTCTCTACTACATCCTTTAATCCCCATACTAACTCTGGAGGTAGGCATGGAGTCTGAAAGACCTGGGTTTGAAGGGTGGCACTGCCGTTCACAAGCTGTGTGACCTCAGGTACCTTAAGTGACCTCTCTGAGCTTTATTTCCCTGTCTGTAAGATGAAAATAATATTCCCCCCTCTACAGGATTACTGTGAGATTGAGGCAGGATGGTTGATGTAAAGCCCTTAACACAGCACCTTGGCATAGAAGTGCTTGAGAAAGGGTAGCTATTATTATGGAGACTTTGAACTTGGCCAGGTTAGTTGACTTATCCGAGGCAACACACCTAGCAAGTGATAGAACTGAGCTATGAATTCAAATCTTTGTGATCTGTTTCCTCTTCTCCTCCTCCTTTATTAAAAAAGGCTGCTGTGGGGCGCCTGGGGGGCTCAGTCGGTTAAGCGTCCACAATTCTTGGTTTCGGCTCAGGTCATGATCTCACGGTTCTTGGGTTCGAGCCCTTCATCAGGCTCTGCGCTGACCACATGGAAGCTGCTTGGGATTCTCTCTCTCTCTCCCTCTCTCTCTTCCCCTCCCCAACTCACGCTCTCTCCTCTCTCAAAATAAATAAATAAACTTAAAAAAAAAAGGCTGCTGTGTCAGTGCCAGAGTGCTGCATAAAAGCTGCCAGAGTTCCTGGATACTTTGGCAGGTGAGCTGGGCGATTAAACTCCAAGGCTAATAATAAAAAAATTACAATATGATAGCTAATATCTACTGAGTAAGAAAGCCGGCATCATTTAGCATAAATAGAAAGTGACCTGGAACATAAGTACAATAAAGACAAAGCTGTATTGTCAAGGTCCAGTCAGATAATTCTCTGGGCCTGGGGTTAAAAAGGGAGATTAGCAGGTGTCAGAGGAGCAGTAAAGACACCCAGAGCCTTCTGGTAGTTCTTCTGGCCTTAAGCAGAGTGACAGAAAGAGAGCTGGGAAGCGAACAACATTCTCACGTGAGGTGCCGTGTTCTTCAATGCCATGTCAGTATGTCACCTGCCATCACGTGGCTCCGTGGCTCCATGGCTCAGTGGCTCCGTGGCTCCGTGGCTCCAGGGCTCCATTTCCCGATGAGGGAGACACTGCCACATGAGAGGTGTGGGGGGAGCTATCATTGCCGCAAGTTACAGATGGCGCTCTCATCATTTACCCAAGATCACACATCTCATACGCAATGAAAGACAGAGTTAGGAACAAGGTCTTTCTCAAAACGTGAGGGAAATGTGTCAGACGTCAACAAGCTTGAATGATGGGGTCTGCCCAGGGGCTTCAGAGAGCTTGCTTGAATTTTCCTTTACAGGTTCATGGTCCTCGAGCTCATTGAGCTGCTGAGGTCTGTAGCAGCTTGAGAAACCCTGACACCCTTGGGGAGGCGGGTGGTCCAGGGGCCTGGAATCGGGCAGGAAGGGGGTCCTTGCAGGTGGCAGGCAAGCACCCGATGATGCTTCCCTCGATTGACACTTGAGCTGCAGCCCCTCCCCGCTAGAGGGGAGACTGGCTGGGTCTGTGGCGGGCTGTGGGGGAGGTAAGAAGGTGTCAGGACCCGAGGCTGTCCTTGGCATGCCAAGGTCATTGACTGGTCGCACTGGAGTGGTGGAAAGAGGAGAAGCCCGAGTTCAAATCCCAGTGATTCCATTAAATTACTTACCAGGGTAAATGCGGGAAAATGCTTGCCATTTTGCCCCTCAGTTTCCTAATCTGAGAAATAAGGATGATGCCAATCCCCCCTCATAGGGTTCTCTTGAAGATGAAATGAGCTAAAGCCTGAATATCTAGCAACATACTGACTGCTTATGTTTTTTTAATTAATTCATTTATTTTGAGAGAGGGGGGCAGAGAGAAAGAGAATCCCAAGCAGGTTCCACGCTGTCAGCACAGATCCCGCCTTGGGGCTCGATCCCATGAACTGTGAGATCATGACTTGAGCTGAAATCAAGAGTTGGATGCTTAATGACTGAGCCACCCAGATGCCACCTGACTGCTTATTAGGTAATGTTTTTCTTTTGTCCCTCCTCCTCCTCCAATCGGCCATATATACTTCCTTAAATCCTCCTTCCCCTCCCAGCGCCATCCTCCAGAAAATGAATATAATAAATGCCTATAATTGTGAGGACATAGGCTAAGGCCGGGGCATCTTTGGGAATATAATATCTAGGGGGGGGTATAATATCTCTCCCATATTAGGAGTGTCTTTACCATTTGTAGCTGTTCATATTCTCCAACAAATTGTGGATCATAGCCTGTGAGGGGTTTTTTTTTCTTCGTTAAGAAACCTTTGGGGAGCCTGGGTGGCTCAGTCGGTTAAGCGTCCGACTTTGGCTCAGGTCCTGATCTCACACTTCGTTGAGTTCAAGCCCCGCGTCAGGCTCTGTGCTGACAGCTCAGAGCCTGGAGCCTGCTTCAGATTCTGTGTCTCCTCCTCTCTCTCTACCCCTCCCCTACTCATGCTCTGTCTCTCTCTCTCAAGGATTAATAAACACTAAAAAAAATAAATAAATAAATAAAAGGAAGATGCTAAGCAGCTTTCAATAATATTAAAAAAAAAAGGAAGAAAAGAAAACCTTTGGGCTTTCCGCCTGTTGCTGTTCCAACAAGAGGAAACATCATGGCATCTGATATCTGCTCAGGTCAGACTGAGCATCAGGTCTGCTCAGGGAGGACTATTCTCTCCCGTGTGGTATTTTCTCTCTCCAGTCTCTCCCACTGTGCTGGAAAGTGGCCCGCAAGCCCTCGAGTGCTGTGAATTGCCCTCCAAGTGGGCCACATGTAGTTTTTAAATGCTGCAGCTTTTAGAGAGGAGGGACAGACCTGTCATGTGCACGAATAACCAGAGCATCTCCCATTTTGGCTCCAAAAGTCAGTCTGTCAAAGCTTGTGAATCCTGTTAGTGATTTTGTTTTCAACGAATGCCCTTGAGGAAGGGCACCCGCCTGTCTTGTAATAGGTGCCATTGTCAAGGCTGATAATGCGTGGAAGGCAAGAGGGGGCGGAGAGAAGGGTAACTTCCATTTGAGGTTCTGTGACAAGAGAGGGTAAAGAGGTTCTGCAAAGGTCCTGGAATAATGAGGACAATGAACCATTGTTCCCAGGCCTTCATTGTTAGACTGTTGTGATAAGTACCTTGAATCTCAATGGTTTACATACAATCAGGGAAATTCCAGGAAAGTATAAAGCCCATTAAAGCGATAGATGCAAAAAGTTCTACCAAAGGCCTGCGTTTTGGGTTCAATTGCTCTGTTAAATCAATGAAAAAAATATTTTCTGACTCCAGAGGTTAAAGAACGTGTTTCTAGGAGAAGAGAAAGCGAGGGACTGAGAGAGGGAAGGATACAGCAGAACAAGGTGAGGCATGGAGGGGACAGGAACTAACCCTTGTGGGTCAAGGCTGCCATGCTCAGCATGTGACAAATGTCCTCTCAGTTAGTAGCCATGAAACCTCTGTAAGGAGAGAGCCCGTTACTCCCATTTTCCAGGTGAGGAAACAGGGGCTCAGAACAGAGAAAAACCCTCCTAGGGCCACCCTCAGGGTGGTCTGGAAGGGATGATCGAGGCAGGAGCAGGGTACCAGTGTGACGTCGTTAAGTTCAAGATGCTCTTTAGTCAACTTGTGTCATCACCCTTGTGATATGTGGGGACAGTGCTGCAAAGGCATGACCAAACAAGATATTCCTACGTAGTGACCTTGGTTTGTTAACAACACAAACCAAGAAAGTTTTGTGACGAATGCATACCTACCCCCCACCGCCCCCCAACACTCCCCTGAATTCACACGAGGCTTTCAGAGGGCTTCGGTTCTCTACATTCTCGTGCTACCCATGGCTCAATCCGTTGTAGCCAGATGGATCGAACCTGCTTTCAATTTGCTTTCTAAGCTTAGAAAATTCCGGATGCAGGGTGGTGTTATACTATCTGGGTGCAGAGACAAGGCCCTGTGGTGGCCAGTCAGTGATGATGGCCATCCTTCCATCACATGTACGCACTAAAACTGTAGCAGGCGACCCATGTCGGCCTCCTGTGACCATCTCAAGTGACCTCAAGGAGAAACCCAAAACAAGAACTGGCAAATCAGTTAAGTGGGGGCAGGCCGGCATTGTTTTTGAAGGATCCAAAATGATCGAAACATGATGTGTTGACATCACTAAGGGTCTTTTACCTGTCTATGTGGACATCAGTAAGCCTTAATTTTTACAACCAAACAATGCACAACTAGACGCCTTCTTGCAAGCCTCTTCCCCTTTTTACATCGAATCCCCTGCAAACTGACAAGTTTTGGAGCAACCTGAAATACTGTCTCCCGGGGTATAGTTCCCAGTAAGACAACAAATAAAGCATTTACTCTCCTAGTTTCAGAATGGCTTTTTTTCTCCCAGTCAACACGTGTGTGGAAAATTCTTGCTTATTTGAGGAGCCTTACCCAATAATTTATTTGATGCCCTTTTATGACTGCTGTGAACATAGGAAAAGAAGGAGAAATTATTTGGAAGGAGAGTTTAGGAAATACAAGAAGATGCTTTCTTTCTTCTGTGCTTGATTTTTTAAAATTTATTTATTTATTTTAAATGTTTATTTATTTTTAAAAGAGAGAGAGAGACAGAGTGTGAGTGGGGGAAGGGGAGAGAGAGAGAGAGAGAGAGAGAGAGAGAGAGAGAGAATATGAAGGAGGCTTGCTCCAGGCTCCGAGCTGTCAGCACAGAGCCTGATGCAGGGCTCCAACCCACGAACCGTAAGATCATGACCTGAGTCGAAGTCGGATGCTCAACTGACTGAGCCACCCAGGAGCCCCAAGATTTTTTTTTTTAATCTTAGTGTTGAAGACTTGTGGTTTTGAAGGCTACAATTCCCAAGCCTTTATGTTGGACTTCTGTGGGGCGCTGAGCTGGCTGCCTTCCCACAGTGCGTTCAGCTGAGCATGAATGGAGCACTTCGTAGTGGTGGCCGAAAGTAACATATAAGCCAGTGAACACCTGTCACGGGCTCCCGGCAAAGAGCTCGAAGTGAGGTACTTTTAAAGGGGAGCGTGTGCCAAGGTCTCTGCTTGCCTCACTGTGGCGCCTTGCGAGGCATGGCGCTGGGTCTCCGTGAATCTTAGGTGTGAGAGGGTTTTTTCCAAGGTTCCCCGTGGTTGCCTGAAGTCCAAGGGTTTCGTGCGTAAGGCCAGAGAAAGTCATCCAAGAGAACTGGGGCGGACAGACTGAGCCACAGGCATCCACCTTGCATTCTGCCTTTCTTCCTGCCTGTGAATTATTTTCCAATTATGTTTCCATGCTGTTCTTAAGCAGGCAGTTCCTTGTGCTTTATTGCCTAGACTTTCTAAGGACGGGGTTGAACCATTCGCTCCAGAAACAAAATGTTCACAAGACGCCCTCTATCTGGAAATCCACAGGCAGGAATGAGGTTGGTGCCACTGCCTCAGGTTAAGAGAGTCATTTGCATCTCTTGCAAGCCTCCAGTCCTACCTGCCCCCACCTTTCGCTCTTGGGTTCACACTCCTCCCAGGTTCTGATTTAAAAGCACTTAATTAGGATGCTAATTAGAACCTAATCAGGTTGCTAATGAAGTAGTTGACAGCCCAGATCAATTAAAAAAGGGAAAAAAGCATCCCTGGCCTTTTGTTTGCAGCCTCTACAGGAGATGACATTCTCTTTTTAATTGCTTCCAAGCAGGCTGAGCTGAACAAATCAGCGCCTGTGGTTGACGCTTGTCTCCTGGTCACACTTGTCTCCTGGTCACGTTGCCTGTGCCTGAAGAGGCTCTGCCGCGGGAGGCACGCAGTCGGACTTTGGAGAGCAAGCTTTCTCCTTTCTGTGTGCCTGAAGCTCTATAAATCCCACACCTCTAAAAGGATTGCTCTGCCTATCTGTCCCTGCTCCTGACCACCGACACTGAGATAGTAGCTCTAAAGCCTGATGGAATCGAATTATCACTGAACGGGCGCATCTCCCCAGAGTCTATACATATGTAGCTGCCTGAAAAAGTAGCAGTGAGAATTGAAACCAAACAAATGTTTTAAATAAGATTTCTTCTTCCTCCTCCTCCTCCTCCTCCTCTCCTTCCTCCTTCTCCTCCTCTTCTTCCTCCTCCTTCCCTTCCTCCTCCTCCTTCTTCTCCTTCTTCCTCTTCCTCTTCCTCCTCCTCTTCCGCTCGTCCTCCTCCTTCTCCTCCTCTCCTTCCTCCCCCTCCTCCCCAACCCTTCCCCCTCCTCTTCTTTCTTCTTCTTCTTCTTCTTCTTCTTCTTCTTCTTCTTCTTCTTCTCCTTCCTCCTGCTAACCAGGACACTGGAGTCCACACAGCATTTCAGTGATGATTTTCATAGGACTAGGAATAACAATGGCAGGTGAATTCTGACGTCAGCAGGCATTACTCAGTAGAAAATAAAATTGCTTTCAAGACTGCCGTCATGTCAAGAATGCGTGAGGGCTTCAGCGAAGCCAGGCCTGCAAACCAAAAGGAGGTCCTGGTGGCCGGAAGCAGACTGGAGGCCAGGGAGGCAGGTACGAGAGAGTGGGCGTGCTGGACCTGAAGAAGAGAAGGGCTATACAGCGGTTTAGCTACATACTTTTTAAAAATACATATGGAGCGTCTCTTGTGTGCCAGGCGCTATGCTGAGCTCAGGTGATGGAGCAGGGAGCCAAAGAAGACAGACAATAAACAAATGATTGTAGATCAATTAAGTGTGCACGGTGTTGCCAAAGACCTATCCTGAGATGCCGCAGACTTCCCTGAGGAACGAAGCTGCAGCCAAGGTGAAGGTCTGAGAAGTCTGAGATGCCCGGGCACCGGGGCGGGGCCAAAACAGTCGCCCTGGTGGGAATAACACCTGGGAAGGGGGGGGGGGGGGGGAGGGGCAGCCTTTGTTCCAGGAGCCATGAAAAGTCAGCCAGTGCTAGAGCAGCGAGAAGGGAAGGGTTTCGGGAGTTGAGGCTGGGGCTTTGTCCAGTCTTTCATGCCCTTTTAAGCCACACGGATTTGGGACGGTAAGAGCTGTGAGGAAGGCATTAACAGATTTTAAGCAGGGGATTCTTCAGATCAGACTGCATGCTTGAAATATCCCAGCAGCTGTATTGGAGACTGTTGTCTGCAGGGGTTCAGATGCGAAGTTTGGGGAGGGGGGGATCAGTGGCCTAAGTGGGCATTGATGGTGGCCTGAGCTGGGATGCCGGCAGTGGGGATGGGAAGAGGTGGGTAGGCTCGAGAGGTCTTTGGAAGAAGGAAGGGGCAAGAGTTGCTGGTTAATTGCATGTTGGGGCTGAGGAAGAGGAAGTAGCCAAGAATGGTTCCAAAAAGTATGTTCCTAAAACAGTGGCTTTACGGTGAGTCCATTTACTGAGATTAGCAGTGGCAGGGAGAGGGGGTGGGGGTGGGACAGTCATAATTCCAGTCCTGGCCATGTTTGGTCTGAGCATCAAATGGCCATGTCAAGGAGGGCAGCGGGATTGGAGGGTCTGGAGCCTGGTTGAGCTGCAGACGTGTGAATCCTCCGCCAACAGTGGGCTGTGATCTACGGAGCTCCACAAAATTCCCTTGCAGTGGGAGGCAATGCCCTCCTTGGGGAGGAAGCTCAAATCCAGAGCAGAGCTGTGAGGGATTCCAAAGTTAAATGGTCTCTTAGCAGAGGAGGAATATGGAATCAGCCAAGGTAACTAAGGGGGAGCTGCCAGAGACAAGAGGAGGAGCCGGGGAGGACCTTTTTTGGGGGAATGGCTTTTGTATTCGAGGCTTTCTGCGAGGAGATCACTGTGAACAGATAACCACTCCAGGGCTGAGAGTGGTGGTTTCCAAAAACATTTAAGCAAACAGAAGTCCCCTGAGAGCAAAGCCTTCTGTGGATGTCACCTGGAAAGGTAGAGAATGGACTCTGCCTTCCTCCCGTCACCCCACCTCCCACCTCTGAACCCCAGGCTCTGAGGAAGGGCGTTGGAATAGCCCCACCCTAGAAGATACCCACTTGGTACACCGCCCCATGAACCAACCCAAGGCCTGACTCCTCTGCACCAAGGGGGCTTACAGAGTCTGACCCCTGCATTACTCCAGGTTGAAAGTATCAGGGAGCCCCTTACTAGACACCATGCCTTCTCCGCCCATCAATAAATGCCTCATAATCCTTAGAAACCCAGCGTAGACATCATTGGCTTTGTGAACCTTCCTGGGCCCCCCAATTCAGAATTGGTCATGTCTTCCCCCCAGTTCAGCTTCTTCCTGGACTCGTCACGTGGACTACTTGGCTGTTTATTTACATGCCCTTCTCCTCTACCGGACTTGGAGTTTCTCTAGGGCAGGGACCGAGTCTTTATATCTCAAAGACTGTGCCTGACACAGTGTGGGTGTTGGGTAAATGTTTGCCCAATTAGATTAAATTACATTGAATTAAATTTGGAAGGGCTCTCAGATTGGCCACGGTCCTTCCTTTTCATGCAAAGGTGAGAATAACCTCCAGTTCTTTGCTAGCAGAAGTGATTCTGGAATCCCCAAGTCCTGATTTCCAGTCCAGTTTTCTTAGGATTTTTTCTTCGGTGCTTAAGAGTTAACAGCACTGAATAAATGTGTAAATGTTGGAAAAAGAACCCCCTGGTCTGTAGGCTGTAGGTGGCTCTCGCTCATTTAAATGGCATTATCTGGGTCTCACCCACCAGGCCCACAGCGTGAAGTGACTTTCCTTGGAGTCATTTTTCATAAGTAGAAGTGTGACTGTCTCTCCTACTTGTCCTCACCACCTGTCATGCCTCTGGCTCTTTCACAGGTTTCCCCATCACGTTTAATTCTTACCTTCGAGAAAGTGCCACCGCTCACATTTTCTAGTGGAAACGCTCTATTTGTTTTCTTTTAAGCTCCTTTTACAGGATTTGGCCCAAGACTCATTGCAATATAAAGGCTCTGGAGCTTTCTCTGTGTGGGCGGGGCTAGGAAATTCCTTAGGGGAGAAGCAAAATTGGCCTCCCTGCCCTGGAGACTGCATAACGGTTCTTTTTTTCTTTTTCTTTCTCTCTCTCCCCTTTTTTTTTTTTTTAAAGACTCGTTGAAGAAGGGTTCTCAAGAGCCATCCTTGAGGAGAGAACCTGTAAACATTTCTTGTTCACCATCCATGACAGTGGCGCTCTGAGCCTCGATTTAGAAGGGACAGGCTGACTCTGCATGGAGAAGCCAGCTGCTCACTTCCCTCTCCCACTTACCATGGACCTGGGTCAGTCACTTCTCCCCTTTGGATCTGCCCCCCCTTCCACCCTTCTGCCTCCCCGGCAGCAATCAGCCAAGAATTATTGTTCGCCTACCAATTCTGCCGAGAAAAAGCGGAGGAGGCAGAGGGAAGGCAGAGCAAGGGCAGGGCACTCCATCCCACATTCAAGCCCCAGCTCTACCACCTGCCTGTGGGATCTGTCCCTTAACTTCTGAGCCTCATTTTCCTCCTCTGCAGAATGGGACTAAGTCTTGGCAGGCCAGTTGTGGGGGGGGGGGATGTTAGCAAAAATGTACATAAAGCCCTGGCAGTGTGTTTTCGTCCATGCAGTCGCCTAAGAATATCTGTTAATCAGCCAGATATTTTTTTTTTTCAGGGAGAAATCATTAGTGTCACTTGCTTTCATGCCGGCTGTGCATCCAAAATGGCTATGATCAATCCAACTACCCACTGTGTTCGTGGAAGTGCGTGCCTGGTGCGATAAGCAATCTGCTGCTCTGAATTATTGTTGTTACTGCCACTCTTGTGATGCTTATTGATGGGACGGGCTCTTTTAAAGATAGGTTGTTGCATGATAAGTATGACTTGTAACCGAGCGCATACAGAGAAGGAAACCCAGATCGCTTTATGTATTTTGCCTGTTTTGAGTTTGAAAAATGTGAATTAATGTGTCAGAAGAAAAAGAAAAAGTGTTTAACCAATGGGGACACTTGGACTAATTGAGTGTGGATTCTGTAGCTACTCAGGGGGTATCCTTGGCAACTGTTTAGGCGAGAGCTCTGCTTTCAGAGGGAGGACACACAAAGGTTGTACTCTCAGCGCGCTCTGTGTCTGTCAGCCAGTGTCTGTAGGCAACGCGTGCTTTTTAGAGAGCCTGATGGATTACAAGGAAAATGTGGGTGGCCGGAATCTTTCCCTTGCCTAGAAATACTACACTTTTTGAACTAATGTCTGATTTTGATTTAATAGCTCTCTAGTTAAGAGGTGCCATATAACAGTATCTTAACCCTGGGGTAAGAGCAATCTGCAGGGTTACTCTTTCTTCGCATCTTTATGCCGGAAGCCATTACTTTTCTATTCGCGGGGCCTGGAGCTCTGCTACTTGAGTGGGCCATTTGTGACATCAAATACAATGACGGGACTCTCTTTACTCGTTTCTTTTGCTTGAGTGTTTGCTGGAAAACGTGCGAGTACAATCCAGTTGCGCAGGAGAGTACACCCAAAGAAAATAATCAGGAATACCAAAGAAGCCTAAGAGATTCGTCTCAGCCACCAGAAATGTCCAGCAACGAACTCCTGGCTAGGGGGGTTCAGAATACACCGGAAGATAGACTTCTACGTAGCCAATAAGTTGTACTCGTGAAAAGTTTTTAATGGAAGACACGGGGGAAATACTTACGGTGTTAAGGAAGGACAGAAAATCCTGTGTTGGCTATGATCTTAACTAGGAAAGATATAAAGAAAAAGATCGAAAGATATGGGCCAAGCTGATAATTGCCCCCAGGTTGTACTTGTGAGTGGGACTGTGGTTTTTATTTTATTCTTTATAGCTTCCCATATTTTCTAACTTTTCACAGTGCACATGAACAACATCAATTGAAGTAAGAGTGCTGTGTACCAAAAGGAAGGACAAAATCTCCTCGGGTCCTGGAGGTGCTAGCGGTAGAATTCTTAAATTAGAAACTGGTAGTGAGGGACAGCCGTTGGATATTAATGTTTAGCACTTAGATAACATTTCGTGGGAGGCTTTGAGAATGCTTCATAGCACCTGAGCTCATTTTCATACCATCCCTGTGTGGCAGGGTAGCGGGGGTTGTAATGATTTTGTGGACTGAAAAAAAAAAAAAGAAAGAAAAAGAGAAGGATACAGATGTTTCTACGCTGTGGAATCTGATTCTGCATGAGGACACATTGCCCCTGCTTCTCGCTCATAGGTGCATAGATGGTCAGGATGGGCAGGAACCCCGGAAACAGTGTGTCGTCCACTACCTTGAAAAGAGGAGACAGAGATGTAACAATGAGCTTGCCTAGTGTTTGAAAAGCTAATTCCCATGCCCTCTTGCTCAGTCAGCATGGAGAATGCTTTCACATATAATGTTATTCCTGCTGAAGCCCTTTTAAAGAGAAGGGAGTGATGCTGAATTATTATGGATTGGATTGGGTTGGATATAGAAGGAAGGCTCTTAGA
This sequence comes from Panthera uncia, assembly GCF_023721935.1. Taxonomy (NCBI): domain Eukaryota; kingdom Metazoa; phylum Chordata; class Mammalia; order Carnivora; family Felidae; genus Panthera; species Panthera uncia. Next base: position 90,103,606 of record NW_026057585.1, read on the forward strand.
AGCCAGAGAAAGTGGCCCCAACTCCTGCTTGCTGAATTCCTGCCGGGTCCTTCCTGAGGCAGCCAGGCGACCCGAACTCCTCTTCTGCAGCCCCTCAGTCTCCCAGCTTTCCATCCCGGCTTTCCAGGCCGGATTTCCATGTGTCTCTAGCACACTGGCCCTTCTATGATAACCTTCAACTTTAGGAGTCAGGGTATAAAAGAGTTTGAAGCTTCTCCCCCTCCCAGTTCTCTGATATAGTTTTTAAAGGTAATGTGGTTCAAACTCGGAGGGGCAAATAAAGCATTCCCCAACAGCTACCATCTCTGATGTTTTAATCAGGGCTCGACCGAAGATGGGCTTTTTTTCCCATAGCCCCCAAAAGAGTTTGCAGGGCTTTCAGAAAAGGCCAATGTTAGTGTGATAATGCTACTTTCTGAGTTCCGTGGATACCTAGTTTTGAAAGGAGGTCCCCCTTGTGGCTAGTTGACCCTCAGTGTCTTCAGCGCACAAAAAGGTTGTAACAGTAGCTGTTTTAGTCAGGATAAGTACACCATGCTTCAGTAACAAGTAAACCCGGAGCTATAAGTGGCTTGAACCAGCAGACATTGATTTTTTTGTGCTCGAGCAAAAATCTGATGTGTATCTTCTGGGCCTCCTTCCATCTAGTGTTACCGCCATCTCAGCAAGTGGCCTCCGGGGTCACTGTGTCGGAGAAGAGAGAGCTAAAGGTCATGGACTGGCTCTTAAATGTTGTGTCCAGAAATGACACACGTCACTTCCAACTCAACCTAGCCGCGTGGCTTTGCTCAACCACCAGGGGATTGGGCGTTTAGGACACACGGGCGACCGAGCGAGGGCTGAATGTCTCCACTGCCTGACTGACTTCACCGGAGCCTCTCCAGTGGACCAGGCCCTGTTGGAAACAAATGCTTACGTGTGCATCCCATTCGGTCCTCGATCTTATGAAGTAAGTGCTAATATCTCCATTATACAGATGAAAAGATGAGCTACGGAGAGGTTAGGCAGGTTGCCAAAGTGTCCCAGCTGGTAAGTGATGCAACCAGGATTTAAAGCCAGATAGTCTGACTCCAGGGCCTGAGTTCTGAACTTTGGCACTGATCATCTCTGTAATAATACCTCTCTCCTCAAGGGATTTCTGTAAAATTATAGGGAATGTCAATAAAACACCTGGCATGCTGTATCTGACATGTAATAGTTAATCACAGATGGCAGCTACGTCTGTCATTGTTGTTGGCTACCTCCAATCATTTCTGAGTCAAGGCAGGGTATAAATAGATGGCTGTGGATAGAACTTTATTAAAAGGTATCTCTTTCTTTCTGGCATCTGGGGTTGCACAGGAATGCTTTAATATAACCTTGCAGAGAAGTATCAAGTAATTGCCATTGTATGGATGTATTTTGGCAAGCCGTGCCCATTCTTACCCCGCAAGGGCATGAAGGCAAAGTTTCCATTTTAATTCCTGGCCTGCCATGTCTCATCACTGGTATCTGCAAGGCTGCTCGGAACAAAATTTAAGGACACAACAGTAGTTCCTTTTGGATTTGTTTTAATTAAGCATCAGTGCTGGTCTCGACTGGTTCTGTGGGTAGTTACAGCAAAAATGCTGTGTGGTAAAGTGATTGCTGAGTCCCTTTGGGTAGCCAGAAACATATTTGGTGTTGAAGTGACTCCCTGCCTCATTCCTGCCATGGGTTCACTGATAGCACTCCTGCCCTTTATTGGGGAGCCCCAGCAGCCGGAGACAGCCCGGCGTGTGGGTGAACAGGCAGCAATACCCTGAGAATAGGGACTGTTTGGAATTCTCTAGATTTGCGTAGACCAGTAAAGGGTATTGTTGAGATTGCAGAAGTGCTGGGGCAATGAATGGTGTGCATAAGCCCGCGTGGCTACAGTGGTTGGTGGCATTCCTCCCTGCCAGGTGGGAGGCGGAAGGCAGACTCTGGACACTTGACAAATATTTCTAATTCTCTACTTCTGGGCATTGGGAGATGGCTCCTTTTTATTTTCTGCCTTCTTTCTTCTGGCCGGTTTCTGCCATAGATTGCAGCCCACCATCTCTGACAGAGGAAGGTGCCCTCCTAGGAATCACTCACCCTGGAGTTTAAACCCTATGCACAGCAATGGGCCAGGGGGGAAAGGTAAGGAGACATTGCCCCAGCGCAGGCCACACACAGACAGGTAGACAATAAACTACGTGAGACAGAACTTCAAAAGTGCTCAACAGAGACACGGGGCGGGGAGGGGGGTGGAGTGCAGGGGAGGGCACAATGAACTAAAAATTAGGCTAAGGATCGCTGAATCATGTCTGTGGGGGCCTCATTGTCCTCTTAGACTAATCAGAACCCATAGATATTACCATTTCTAAGAACTAAATAGGTCGTGTTAGGTAATGTAATCATCACCAGTATCATTTGAGCTTCATCTGATGCTTCATTCTGAAGGATCTTTGGATCAGGTATTGACAATTTTGGCATTGGAAACCATGTGAGCCAGATATTGGGTAAATATTGGCAGGTCTCTAGAAAGAAGCATTCTGCAAAATAGCATGTATTCTATGATTACAACCATACAAAAATAGCTATGTATGTGGCCAGCATCCAGACGGGAATATGCACTATTTTATAGTGGTAAGATTATGACTTAATTTTTTTTTATGAAATATCTTTCTGATATAATATTGCCTTCAACTTCGAGAGGAACAAACAATTATTCTGTTATATCTCACATATTACATTTTTAAAAATCAACGGGAAAAGCATTAATGGTGAGGCTCAGAAAGAGAATCTTTAAAAATAACTCAAGAATACTCACACTTGATGGAAATTCTGACCTTTGGGCAGAGAACTTGGAAAGGGGTTTTATGAAACAGAAACATACTCTTAGGGAAATCCGGGAAGCGTTTTAGAAATCAGTAGGTCCTGGGGCGCCTGGGTGGCTCAGTCGGTTGGGCATCCGACTTTGGCTCAGGTCATGATCTCACAGCTCATGAGTTCAAGCCCCGTGTCGGGCTCTGCGCTGACAGCTCAGAGCCTGGAGCCTGCTTCGGATTCTGTGTCTCGCTCTCTCTCTCTGCCCTTAACCCACTCGCATTCTGTCTCTGTCTCTCTCAAAAATAAATAAACATTAAAAAAAATTAAAAAATAAAAGAAATCAGTAGGTCCTGGTCATCAGGGATTTGTCACTGATATTTTTTAAACATCAGAACAAAACTAAGAGCACTCTTAAGTTCAAGAAAGAAAATTTCGCCGGTAATTACACAAATGCCATAAACGAAACTGTCTCTCTATTTGTTCCTTATAATATTTGTTCACATACACACACAAAATTTGACACAGTTTTTAGATACACTTTACACAAGTTTTTTTCTCCCCCTACAAAAGGATAAAAGTATTTTTATCCAACACTCTATGGTTTCAGATTTTCCAAAAAGGATTTACTGGCTACGTTTTAAAACATGGTTATCCTGGAACATTTGTTGAATTAAGCTATTGACCTTCTCTTTAAAAAAAAAAAAATCAAATTATAGTTGAAAGGAAAGAATGTCAGTCTTATCTTTGATATGAACAGATGTGAGGGAAGGTGCTGGTCACTGGTGACCTGGGCTCCTACAGCTCGCGGACCCTAGGGCAGGGACCATGCAGCAGAGGGTATTTGCCCTAGGGTTTTTTTTAATGCTCCAGAGCCTTTTAAAAAAATGTTTATTTATTTTTGAGAGAGAGAGAGAGAGTGCATGTAGGGGAGGGGCAGAGAGAGAGAGAGAGAGAGTGTGTGCATGCATGTAGGGGAGGGGGAGAGAGAGAGAGAGAGAGAGAGAGAGAGAGAGAGAATGCAGGGGAGGGGCAGAGACAGAGAGGGAGACACAGAATCCAAAGCAGATTCCAGGCTCTGAGCTGCCAGCACAGAGCCCAACGTGGGGCTCAAACTCATGAGCTGTGAGACCGTGACCTGAGCCAAAGTCAGACGCCTAACCAACTGAGCCACGCAGGCATCTTCAGAGCCTTTGGGCTGTGAGGCTGACCTTCTAGAAAGCTGAGCCTCAAATGGAGCTCCAGCGCAGAGCCTGCACCAGAATCCTCTGGGACCTTGTCCTGGCAAAAACAGGGTACACACGTGGCAACCCCAGGCGATGCTGTGGAGTTCAGAGTCCAGGACCTGCCTTGCCTGCCCAACCTTCACCAGAGATTTATGCCTTTAAAACCAAACGGCTTTTTGGAATAAAAGCTCCAGTCCAGTTCCCGCTCTGCCCTGATTCAACCTGCAAAGTCCAATTGCACCGTCTCTGCCTGGTCCCGGAAGAGCTGCTACCACGCTTGCCTTTGCTGGGCTGGCCAAGTTGGGGCGGGGAGGCGGGGGGGGGGGGGGGGGGGGGGGACCTGCTGAGCCAATAATACTAATACCCGCGGGACTCCTCCAGGTCCTGCCGGCCGCAGTCGAAGGCACAGTGCCATCTAGTGGCAAAAATGAAAAAGCCCCCTCTGTTGCCTTTCTTTCTTTCTTTCTTTCTTTCTTTCTTTCTTTCTTTTCTTTTCTTTTCTTTTTAATTAGTGGAGCATCGTTGAAATAGACCAAAGAATCAGCTGTCCTCATTTGATACCAAAGAAGCTGGAGAACCAGAGAAGGAAATAGATTTCCCAAATGTCACACAGCCAGCTAGAGGCAGCTTTGACATTACAGAACCCCATCAGTTGAGCCTTGGTTCAGCACTGTTGGCGCAATATATCCCACAATAAAGAAACCAGGAGGTGATAGAGCTTCCAGCTTCTGTTGAATGCCGTTTCAGACCTCTACTGACGTGGAGGCGAACGCAGGCAGGGGAACTCCATTATTTACTGTCCTATAGAATGCCTTGGCCAGACTCTCTCAGCGACGAGTGCAAGGCGAGAGCAAATTCGGCTGTCCGTCTTGCCGCCCCTCTCCCCAAATCCGCCCTGAAGCTCTGCACGGGATAAGGCCACGTTCACGACACTGTGTCAGGGAGCAGGAGACGCCACTGGTTACCTGCACCCTGACAAGAAGAGAAAGAGGTGTGGGCTGCCGGCCCCAGCCGCTCCCGTGCTCTTTCCCTGTCTCCTCTTTGGAGAGCCAAGGTAAAGGTTGTGCCTCTGATCTCAAGCCTACTTCCTTCTCCCACCTTTTGGAAATTCCCTGCGAGTCTAAGTTCCCGGTCCCCAGGGGCACAGGCTACCCGGATCCCAGCAAGAGGGGTGGGGTGGGGGAGGCGCTCGGCACCCTCCTTTCGTGCGTTCTGGGGACCGCCTGACCTTGATGAGAGCAGATTGCCGGGAGGAACCAAGCACCATGTGGGTTTCTCAGCCCATCTACAGCTAAAAGGCATATACACCGTGTAGACTGTTACCCGCGATTGTGGAAAAGGCACGCTGCATTATTCAGTGTCAGTTTGAGGGATGGAGGGAAAGGTGAATGCCAATGCCTAACTTCATTCCCTCAAAATAAAATCCTAAATGTTGACTCGAAACATATGGCTATGCTTTGGGATAATTCTCAGATTAGTTTCTCATGGGTTTCCTAAAACAGCAAAAGGATTTCTTGAGTGCACTCTCTTCCTTCTGAGTCCGGGCCTTCCCTTGACTCCGGGACCGGCACTCTGGCCAGAAGGTCGAGCCCACCATGCCTCAGAGCAAAGCTTGCTGGCGGAGTCCTAAGCTGTGAGCATGAGTACGAAGTTGTGTGCTGTTAACCTTGACACATACTCCTTTCATTTAATATTTTCAAAGCTGATTAGAGCAGGGGAACTTTTAATGCCACTTGCTTTTCTAACCCAGGGAATCTGGATGGGGGACTTTCGTGGATTGGAATGTCCTGAACTGGTCAGGATCTGACAAAACCTTCAGTGCCCAGAGCCTGATTTATCCCCAGGCCAAACATTCAGAGGTCTCTGGGTGACAGAACACCTACGGATGCCGAGCGCTGAAGGCCTGCTGTCTGGAAGCCCCCTGCTCCCCAGAAAGCCCTCCCCACAGTGAGGTCCTGCTTCCACCTGCTTCTAGAACCTCTCCGCCATCACTGTCCTGCCCCCTAAAGTTAATTCTCCTCCAAGGCACTTGGCTAAAACCGGCCTTTGCTGCAGTGCCCAGGAGACTGTAGAAGCATAGATGGCCTTGCTTTTCAGCCCAACACGTCCCTGGAAAAGAGGCTAGAAAGAGGACTCTCACGACGCAGGTTGTATTTTCCCACAGGAAGCATTATAATTGGGGTGCGCTGTGCACCGGAGACCGGGCACCGAATGAATCCCAGTGACACCCAGTGGCATGTCATAAAAGGCAAACCACTGTAATCATCTGTCAGAAGAAAGGCTCGGGCCCTTGTCTCTTGATTCTGGCAGGGCCTCGGCTCATTACTCAGTGTTCCCGAACTGAACTGCCCCTCCCCAGCTGCACATGCTGGAGCCCCTTTCTTTCCTCTCCTGGCCTTGATCTTGAGGCTGTGAGCCCACTAGTTGTTCCGCACGGGCCAGCTCCTCTTTCTTCACTGAATCCCTTTAACTAAAAGGCCTTTGAACAATTCACAATTTCCTATGCCCTCCTTTCCCTCCAGGCCCCACATCGACAATAGTGCGCGCTGTGACAGGGCTGTGACAGGCAGTGCTCCAGACGGTCGTAACAGTGTCCCTCCTCCGGTTGTTGAATCCGGACTGTAATTAGCATGTAAAGAAAGTTCCCATTTAATGCACTTGTAGGTCAGAGCCCTAAAACGGCCTGATACATCCCAAATCCACGATGCCCCAAGGCATACCTTAGCCTTAAGGTAAATAGGGCATTCATTTATTCCAAAGATATGATGGGTTTCTTTCTAGATGCCAGGCATTTTTCCAAGGCACTCAGGCTATAGCTGTGAATACAACAGATAAAAACCCACATGGAGCCCTAGAGGGAGAAGGTGTAAGTGGTATCTGTCTAAGGAGTAGAAAGACCGTTGGCTGAGGAGTCAGGGAGTCTGAGGAGCCAGTCCACGTGCGTCCACTAACCAGCCAGGCCTCTCCTCCCTCTCTGATCTAGTCTCTTCATCTGGAGAATGGCGACACTGGGCTTGGTCCCAGGTAAGGACACGTACCTGAGACCATCTGAAGGCAGTTTGCTTTGCGACCCTCCTTATACTATACAACTTTTGGCTTCCCAGTCAAGAGCATAGAGAGCTCCCCTGCCTCTCCATGAGTGAGGCATTCACACCAACTTCCCTCTCTGCCCTCACAGGTCTTGTCTGCTTTGATTGGTCTTAAGAAAGCAGAGAGCCTCTCCATCAAGTTAACCTGCCTGCCTTCCCCTCTTATCGCCCCCTGCACTCTCTCTGCCCCCATTGCCATGTGGTCCCAAACGTCTTTCAAGAACGGTCGCATGAGCCCCTCTTCAAAGATGGTTTTTGTGGGTGGGATGCCTCTTTGGGGTCACTGTGATGCCTTTGGGGGCATCTGTTACACCCCTAAGCATGCTCAAGGAAGCCAGTGAACAGATCACAGGGAGGGATTCAGTACAGTTGGTGCAACAGAACCACTGGAAACCAATTAACAACAGGCTGAAAGCCAGAGAAAGGATGGGGGCCAAAGAACAGGCACCCCGTGGTTAACAATTACCAATGTGAGAAGGGACGGCCATGTAGGTCAGCTCTCAGCCAGGAAATAGTTTTACAAGTGCAAAATGTGAATCCCTTCTGGAAGCAGAATCTAGGTAAAGGTTTTCTTTCTATATTTGGGCTGATGACCACCTGGTTGCCTTGAAATTCCCCCTTGGTCTCTGAGACAGCTGGTCTTGCCTTCTACTTCCTCTCCAAAAGAAAATGGCTCAGGGGCCTTCTAAACCTTGACCTTCTAGTTGACGATCATGAGAGAGGGCTAGGTTTTGCTTTATAAACTAGGTCTGGACAGGGTGCCCATATTGTACTCCCATATTCTACCAACACTGGATGTTTTCTGGCACAATTGTGGTGGATCCTTTTGTGTTTGTTTTGGAGAGCATATCTTTTAGCATCTATGGTGCTGTAAAGGTTTACCAGTTGGAGAACCCTAAAATTAACACCAACACCCAAGGTTTGAGGATTATTCTGGCAGGGATTTGGTGAAGCAGAAACAGGAGACTCTGGGGTTCAGATCCAGTTGGGTGTAAAATCCAGTCCCATAAGCCCTTCGGTGTCCATATGCAGAGGCTTAGGTGGGTAGGGTCACTGAGACATTTAACCTCCTAACCCTGCGTGGGCATAAGCTTTTTCCATGTACAAAGTGCTTCTGCATTTACTAGCTCTTTGATTCCTCAGACCCATTCTGGAAAGTGGGCAGGGTAAGTGTTCACATCATCTCTACCGGGTAGAGGAGACGGAGGTTCACAAAGGCTCCGGGCATGCGTTTGCTGAGCTGGTATGTGAGTCAGACCTGGGGTGTGGGGGAGTCTCCCACTGCTGAGGCCAAGGGTCCTTCTGCCACACCGTAGCGAGTTGGGGTGTCTTCTGAGAGCCCTGGGTCAGGCAAGGCGGTAGTACTTATGACAGCACGTTTCTCCTATCTCTCGTTAATCTCATTCTAGGCAATTCTTCAGGTTTACCAGTAACTCGTGGAGGCTGATCTTGATACACTGGGAGAGGTCTGTGGCCCACGGATAACCACTTTCCTTCAGAGGCCAGAGCCACCGAACTCTGATGGGCATTTTTCTCGGCAGTTCCTGACTCTGCTTCAAGGCCAGAGGGGAAACTGCATCTCTGAAATATCCATGGCTTCTCGGGGAAGCCACAGCTGCCATATGTCAACGGCTTCAGAGGCTGTCCTCTCTGGTCCCCACTCTCGTGCAGCTTTGCACTGAGGCTGTTTTCCTCACTGACACCCTTGGCCTCTAGATCACGTGCAGCTATTACCAACCCTCAAGATCCTCTCTTTCTCAGGCACTGCACAGGGCAGCTCTCTGGCTTACGGCCCTAGCGACGGCTGGACTTTCTGTTGGCCTTCTCATAGAAGAACAAAGAACTGTTCTCCTTCCCCAACTTAGCAACACAAATCTGCCCGTGGAGACACCTGCTCACAGTGAGCCACTGCAGCATTTCTTAAAATGGTACACAAGAAAGTTCGCAAAAGCAGTTGTTCAGAATCCTTCTGCTCCTAGTTAACTTTGCCAGCGGAGTGGTCTTCCTAAGTTAATAACAGTAGAATCCTACATGGACTCATCTCCAACTGGTTGGACTACCTGTAGCTCACACCTGCCCCCCCCACCCAAATATTGTCTCGTGCAGTAAATGCTTGGCATGAGCCAGTTCACTTCCAAGGCACTCTCCAGGACCTCCTTAGAGAGGGGGGTAGATGTTAGGGGGCAAGGAATTCACCGATGTCTATTTATTTATTCTAATGTTTATTTACTTTTGAGACAGAGAGAGACAGAGCATGAGTGGGGGAGGGGCAGTGAGAGAGGGAGACACAGAATCCGAAGCAGGCTCCAGGCTCTGAGCTGTCAGCACAGAGCCCGACGCGGGGCTTGAACTCACAGACCGCAAGATCATGACCTGAGCTGAAGTCTGACACTTAACCCACGGAGCTGCCCAGACGCCCCGAGTTTAATGTCTTTTTAAAACTATGGATGAGGAGTGTAACTGATAAGCACATTGTAAAAGCCACAGACCACCTCATTCAACGTTAGAGTCATTTCTCAGGTTGAGTAGAAATGAGAATCCCCAAAGAAAGACCACTTTTATTTTTCAGTGTGATAAATACTCAGCAGACATTTTGATAAATAAAGAGCATTTATCAGCAGCCTTCCAAAAAGAAAAACCACCCTGATTTCTGGTGGGACGTGAAGGGGTGAGAGAGGTGGGGAGGAAGAAGAGATTTCTCTACATGATGTTCTCCGTTATCAAAATAGAGCAGCTGGTTTGGGATTTCAGGGTTCAGATGATTCTGCACCGTTCATCCCTTCTCTGCAAGGACCCTTCTGTCATTCTGGCATTTGCTTACCCTTCCAGAGCTCCCCCCACCCACCGCCACCCCGCTAGGATTGTCATGAGGTTGAAAGAGGGACTTCACAGAAAGCTTGTGATTCAGCGGGGTGCCTGGGTGGCTCAGTCAGTTAACCAACCGACTTTGGCTCAGCTCATGATCTCACGGTTCATGGGTTCAAGCCTCACATCAGGCTCTGTGCTGACAGCTCAGAGCCTGGAGCCTGCTTCCGAGTCTGTGTCTCCTTCTCTCTCTGCCCTTCCCCCCTCTCAAAAATAAATAAACATTAAAAAAATAAAGAAAGCTTGTGCTTCAGCACGCCTGGCACACCGCGCCTGTTGAGGGTATCCGTTGCCTGTGTTATTTGCAATATCAGCAGTAGAGGGGATGTGTCTCTTTCTGTGAACGGTGGAACAGAGGCAGAGGTCTGGGGGGATGGCTGCCCCCATGGCAATGGAAGAAGGCCTCCCTGAACTCAGGCTCATCACAAGGGACAATGGTAGAGAAACCCGGGCTGCAGGGTGGGTGGGGGGGGGGTGGAGAGGTTGCCGCTGGCCAAGGTCCAAGTTCTCGTTAGTTCCACTGAGGCCCCCACTTCTTCTCCGTGCAAGCTGACAATCTGGGCTGTGCTAAGACAGCGATGCTGACCCACCAGCATGATTGTAAATGCAAAAAGCCCCACACTGCCCTTTATAAAGAAACTTAGGAGCTGCCTCGTGGCTTGGAGTGAGGCCATGCTTTATGCTGCCACAGCCTTAGCTCAGGCCTCTCAAGCCGATGTTCCTGCTTCCGGTCTGTCTTCTCCTCGCCACCCTCCATACAACCACCAAGAGGCCTTTCCAGAACTGGCTTCTGGTCTGGGACACGATACACCCCTGTTTTAAAGGACAGGCTCTCCTTTGCCCGGAGTGTGGTCCAGTCCACACTCCTTAGCGTGACCTGCAGGGTCCTTTACAATGACCTCATCAGACACTGTCCCAGAAGGACACTCCAGTCACTGTGCAATTCCTTCACAGCAGGGCAGGCCCTTTCCCCGACTCCAAACTTCAGCACAGGCCCTTCCCACTGCCTGAGGCTGTTCCCTACCTGCTTCTCTGCCGGAATCATTCAAGACTCAGCTGCAGGGGGCGCGCCTCTGTGTGGCCCTCCCTGACTTTTTCAAGCAGAGGTCCACACTCCTTGGGGAGCAGGAACCTCCTGCCTGGTGAAGGCACATATGTTTTCGGTTATTCACTCAGGAGCTGCCCCTCCCGTTCCGCACGACCAGCATTTCTGCACAGGACTGGGGTGCTGCCGAATGGTGGAGGCTGGCCGTGGAGAACCTTCTTTCAGATCTGGCACGTGCTCTCTGTTTCAGCCTCTTTGGGAGACATCGTGAACCTTGGCACCAGAAATCATCCTAGCCATGGAAATTGGGGAATTGATGAGGAGATCTTAAATGCCATTCATCATTGCTGCAATCACAAAATGGAGAAATACCCGGAAATGGAAATGGTCTCTGAACTCCAGCAAGGGGTTCCCAGCTGGCAGTAAGACCGCAGAAGGTGTTTCTTCCTACACAGATTAGAGACCAGGGTCCCCTCTCCCCAGAGCCCACCCACACGTCTGCCACCCCCGTGCTGGTCGTCACTGAGCATCAGACACCCGTGTGCTGGAAGGTCACTCTTCCTTTCTGAACCTCCACTTGCCTGGTCGTCACATGCCTGGTGTGGAGGAACATCTTGAAGACCGGGGGGAGGGGTGGTCTGCCTGTGAACTTCTTAGTAGACACGAAACACAAGTCAGTTCCATCCTCCGTCCACGCCCCCCTTCAGCTGGCAGCTCGCCCTGGGCTGGGCAGCAGCCACAGAAGATAAATTCTCAGCCGTGGCACAGAGAGGGGTCAGGCCAGGGGGGGAGGGCAGGAGCGAAATGCTCTCCTTCTCCTCTTAATTTTGCTGCCCAGGGAAAGCATCTGCCCACAGACACTTCGTAGCAAGGGGATCCATGGATGTCAACTCCCACGGTGTTCCAGTAGGATTTGCAGAGGTGGGGCCTTTGCTATACATTTCCGGTCAATGCCCAAGTGTCTGCTTGATTTAGTCACTGGGTGTGGCCTGGCCCGGGACTGGCCCCGCTAGGTGATGCCCATGGAGTGACAGAAGGGTCTGCAGGGTGGGACTGAGAGGGGGCACCATGGGAGGGGGACAAGCAGACCCCTGGGGATGGACTGAGAGCCCTGCTCGGGAGTGTACCCTCTGGCTCCAAGATGGCATTTCAGCTCAGGCCAGAGACTCTCCACCCGTGTTTCTTGCTGTTGACAAGGGTCACCGGGTGCCACATTCAATTCTAGGCGCTTCATTCTCACCACCCTGGGAGCTTAGGACACTAACTACCCTAACTAAAAACTCTGGGAAACTGAGGCACAGAGGGGCGACCTGGCTGGCAGATGGGAGGCTTCAGATTGAGCCCAGGTGATCTGGCCCCAGGGGACATGTGCTTCAACACAGCTCATTTTGCCCCAGCAGCTTAACTAACTGTACGTGGCTCAGATTATCCCTGCTTGTTTGAGGTTAAGTCAGCAGAACTGGCGCACAGAAGATATTCCCAGGAAGCTGGGGACTCCACTTCCTCTTAGACAATGCACCTTCCGGTCGCCATTTTCAGGAGGCCAAACCCCAAAGGGCCAAGGGTGTGCTCTGGGCATGGAACATCCATTCACGTATTTAATATGTGTTTAGCAGCCAGACAGTGGGGACCAGAGGCACAGACAGGCAAGGTCCCAGACCTCGTACCGGGGTTGGGAAAACAGCTAACAAACAAATCCATAAATAAGACAAATTCAGGTAATCATAAAAAATAAAGAGTAAAGTCAGGTTAATAGGGTAGAGATTGAACAGCATTGGGTGGGGAGGGAGGAAGAGGAGAGAGAGATGAATAAGCTTGTATAGAGGCGGATCATTCTCTATGAATTTTGAGCTAAATACTTCCTAATTCTGTGATCTCCTTCAGGCTGAGAAAGTATCCTACGCACACGCACCCGCCCGCCCATACAGCCACCTCTCCTGTTGTAACATCAGTTTGGCCACAGGCTATGCATTAAATAAGAGAAGACTCGTACCCGGGGGCGCCTGGGTGGCTCAGTCGGTTGAGCGGCTGACTTCGGCTCAGGTCATGATCTCACGGCTCTTGCGTTCGAGCCCCGCGTCAGGCTCTGTGCTGCCTGGAGCCTGGAGCCTGCTTCAGATTCTGTGTCTCCCTCTCTCTCTGCCCCTCCCCCACTCTCCCTCTCTCTCTCTCTCTCTCTCTCTCTCTCTCTCTCTCTCTCAAAAATAAATAAATAAACATTAAAAAAATAAGAGAGAGAAAGAGAGAAGACTCGTACCGCAAAGATTCTGGGGCTTGGTCAGGCCATCTGTGTGCCTGGCTTGCTCCCCTGGCCCCAGGTGCAAATGGCACAGAAACGCAGTCCCGTTCAGGCTGGGTAGCTGGCCACGTCAGAGGGCTCGACGGCAGTGATCGGACTTAAACATCAGATCTGAGATTCTTGCAGAAAGGACCCTTGTTCATGCCTACAGCTTGGCAGCCGCACTTGCTTTTAGCAAAATCTCCAGTTACAAGAAATAAAGACCCAACCCCTGGTGCGCGGTGGAGTCAGAGAATTGAAAGGGTGCTGAGAGATTGCCTGGCCTCTGTCTTCAAACAGGGAATGTGTAAACCACCCGGGGCCCAAGGCCCCATTTCTCTTCTTGGATATATTCAAGGACAGGGATCGGGGTGGGGGGGAAACCCCAAAGTCATCAGGGTTACAGCTCTGTCTCGGGCCGACTCTCTGAGTCCAGGTCACGGTATTTTCATTCAGAAGCGGAGTCCCCGAAAGAGGCCTGAGCAAGGGCCAGTAGAGAATCTGATTACTTAAATGGTGGCCGTCTCAGCCACAGACCGGGCCTCTGTTTTCGTGAGAATGTAAAATATTTCGAGAACAGGAGCCTACCTGCCTCCACAGCCCTCCCTGCTAAGAGAATATTATCTTAATGAAGGCAAGGAGACATGTGTTCTGCAATACGAGGACCAAGTCGACCGACTAAACCAATCTCTGTCTGCCAGCACCACATGGAGCACTTGTGACACTGAGCCAAGTTCACCGGGGACGGCCTCGTTGTGGGACCCGTCGCTGTGAGCTGGCCGAGGGGCTTGGGTGACCCAAATGACTCGAGTTAGTTTTATGCCTTTGATGCTAATTAGTGGTTTTGTTTTGAAAGCGGGATATTTTTCATTTGGGGGAGGTCGGCACCTGCCACGTGTGGGGGCCCATTGCTCGGCGCCCAGAGCGGCCGGAGGATGAAGGAGTCACGCCGATGTCCAAAGGCCTTGCGGCTTGGAAAAAGGCCAGCTGTGCGCTGCTTCTAGGATACTGCTCCTTCCTTGGCTGCCTCTTTCCTCCTCGGCCCTCTGAGCCTTGGCTCCCACGTCCCTTTCCAGAACATTGCCCCATCCTCAGTGTGCGATCCCTTAACATCTAGTGCATCCATTAGCTCCATAAACACTCACTGAGCACCTACCGTGTGCCAGGCACTGTAGACAGTAGCACTAATCCCGCCATATTATAGTTCTCTGGGTACGATCTGCCTCTCCCCGCTGGACAGGGGCTCCTGGGGCCCAGTGAGCACATGCTCATTCTTGGTCCCCCAGGCCCTGGCCCAAAGCAGCTGCTCAGTAAATGGGGGAACAAATGAAGAGAGAAAGAATAGCAATAGAAGATGGGTAGTTATATTTATACATATTTTTGCAGATGCCAGACATGCTCAGTAAACATGAGTTCAGCTGATTCTTGACAACAGCCCCTCGGGAAGCAAGTGTTTCCATTTGTGGGTGGGAAGGCTGAGGCAAAGTACGGCCCACTCAGTAGAACATGGGACTTTGGGTACCAGGTCCTGTGCTCTTTGTCCTCCACGTAGGACTGTTTCTTCTGTGAGAACCGGAGGGGGATAATGAGCTGGGGAAGCTCAGAGCAGAGAGAGAGGACTTCCTCAGAAGCTGGGGCTCACCCTGGAACCAGGTGGGTCCTGACAAGCAGGGCCCGTGAGGAGGAAGCCCCAGCAGAGATTTGAGAGCGGGTCTCAGGTTCAGAGGCCAGTCACTGGTCTGGCCCAGTGAGACAGGGGAAGAGACTCATAGACCACAGGTGTTGGAAGGGACCTTGAACTGACCTAGCCCAGCCCAGCAGTTCTCAGCCCGGCTGACCCTTAACATCCCCTGGGGGAGGCGAGGAAGTGGGGGCGTTCTAAACCCGTGGTTCCCAGGCTCCAACCCCAGAGACTTTAATTCCGAAGATCTAAAGTAGATCTTTTTAAAAAGCTTCAGAGGCTTTTGAATGCTGAGGCACCCCTTTTAAAAATCTGTTACTCGGGGGCACCTGGGTGGCTCTATCAGTTAAGTGTCCAACTCTTGATCTCAGCTCAGGTCTTGATCTCAAGGTGATGAGTTCAACTCCCATGCTGGGCTCTGCGTTGGGTGTGGAGCCTATTTAAAAAAGAATTTAAATCTATTATTCAGTGTTTGCCTATTAGACACCATCTTAGTGTTCAAAGGCAGTTTGAGAGGCATTTCCGGCCACGCGGAGTCACAGGTCTGTTGGTGATGGTCTGCCTTTGCCCGATGCTTTTCTGCCATCTGCACCTGTCCTGTCCTATCTGACACCCTCCTCTGCCTGAAAATGAAGGGATGGCCTCCAGGGTTGACTGTGAATGCGTGTGTTCATTTCTTCTCTCATGAACAGGCGTCTGTGGCTCATACCTTGACTTTCTAGAGGATGGGACTGAGGAATCCAGACTGGTTGATACCAGACGCCTTGGCTGGCCCGGCCCGGTGGGGAATGATCTGAACAGCATAGCACAGCCTGGACAGCGAGGACGCAGTTCAAGAGCATTTCAGAAATTCCCAGGGGTGTCTCCTCAGTGGTCCCCTTTCCAGTATAAATGGCAGTGGAGGCAAACGCTCTCAGTAGAGTGGACAGATTCCCTGCACTCACAGACTGGCCTTTGCCTCGGTCTGCCTCTTACATCTCTCCTGCCTTCTTCTAAAACCCAAATGAAAAGGCATTAGGAGACAGTGGCTTGGTAGCCCGGGTCCTCAGACTGAATGCTCATGGCTTTGACCAGGCTCCTGTGAGGCTAAGCATTCTAATATTCTTCCCAGACTACTTGTTGTAAATCAGTACGACTCTTTTCCGCCAGTTGGTTTCAGACTATTGCCAAATGAGATAAAAGACTGGTGTAATACTTACCACACATGGTATTTTTTTATTATTATTACTCACATGACTCTTCCCACTAGTAAGAACGAAGAAATTTATCTCTCCACCCTCCATCAATCTCCACGTGCTTTGGCTTTAATTGACGTGGAGTGCCCCGGATTATGACAGCAAATGAACTGTACCTTAGGCTTTTTACTTTAACATTAAAAATAGGCTGAAAGACATGTAAACATTTTAATATTTAATAGCAATAAAAGACATGCAAAATTAGAAAAAAAACTTCGTTTTTATTCTCAACCAACAAAAGTAAGGAAAATTCTATCAAAAGCAGTAGCCTAGCAATTGTCAACGCTGCATTGGGACTTGAGATGCTTGCTATATAATTCTTTGAAAAGCAAAGCAAAATCCACAAGTTAGTTTGTTTTTTTACACAATTTGACCTACTAATCTTATTTCTGGAAATTGTCCTAAAGAAATCATTCAAAGATGCACAAAGCTGCATAAATGAAGATTCAAGCATTGACTTCTATAGCAAAATCTAGAAACACAGACATGTTCCAGAAAAAGGGAAATAGTTAAAGAAATTACAGTACATCAACACGTTGGAATATTACTCAGCCTTAAAATAATCACGAGGACTGGAGAAATTTGGAAAGAAAAGATCTAAACCACTGTGTTTGTTAGGATGGCAAATGTTAAATGCACGTGTGTGCCTACTGGCAAGACAGTAATGTGCAAAACGATTTAATCTTTAAGAAAGAAATAACATATGTCAAGATATTAATAACAATTATGTCTGACTGAAAGGATTATGGATGATTTTTATTTTCCTCTTCAATCTTTTCTATATTTTCTAAGTTTTCCTTTTTTAAAAAATGTTTATTTTTGAGAGAGAGAGAGAGAAAGAGAGAGAGACAGAGCGTGAGTGGGGGAGGGGCAGAATGTAGAGGGAGACACAGAATCCGAAACAGGCTCCAGGCTCTGAGCTGTCAGCATAGAGCCCGGCGCGGGGCTCGAACCCATGAACTGTGAGATCATGAACAGATCTGAAGTCAGTTGCCCAACTGACTGAGCCACCAGGCGCCCCTAAGTTTTCCTTAAAAAAAAAAAAAGGCAGGGGCACGTGGGTGGCTCAGTCGGTTAAGTGTCCACCTTTGGTTCTGGTCATGATCTCACAGTTCATGAGTTTGAGCCCCGCATCCGGCTCTGTGCTGACAGTTCAGAGCCTGGAGCCTGCTTCAGATTCTGTGTCTCCTTCTGTCTCTCTCTGTTCCTCCTCTGCTCACACTCTGTCTCACTCTCTCTCAAAAATAAATAAACATTAAAAAATTTTTTAAAAAAGGCACATGTTTTGTTTTGGGGACAGAGCACAATGGATTCCGTAAGAGTGAGCCTCTCCTGCCTGGAAAATTGATCAACGATGATGGTGAAGCAAGTTATGGGTTAGCATTTACTTTAATACTGTTTTTACAATGAAAGTGAGTACTACTTTTTAAAATAGTAAATGGAGGATATCCCCAGAAGCTGACCGCTTCTCATGACAGCTGTGGCCACCACTCTGGTCTCCATCTCTTACTTGGATTATGGATATCATAGCTTCTACTTGGGTTTCCATCTTGTAACTTTGCCTGTTTTCAGCACGGCAGCCAGATCTCTGATCGGAACACACGTGTGAGGTACGACTCCTCTGCTCAGCGCCCCGCAGTGGTTTCCCTTTATGTCCAGTGACGGCAGGTCCCGTGTGATCTGTCTCCCCACCCTGGTGTCTGATGGCTCTACCCTCCCTCACTCCAGCCGTCCTGCCTGGAAGGTACTAAGAGGCTGGATGTACTCGCTCCTTCTGACCTCTGCCATCCCCTCTGCCAGGGACAGGCTTCCCCCACCGGTCTCACTACCCCCTCACCTCCTTCAAGCTCTCCGCCCAGATGCTCGTGTCAATTCCGTCTGCCTTGACCACCATATGATGTCTCATCCTCCACACACACACCCCATGCTCTCCAGATCCCCCTTAGCCTGCTGTTTTTCCATTTTCCATCACATATATTCCTTTCTATCACACTGTATTATTTGTGATGCTTATTGTTCTTTTTCTGTCTCCCCACGTGAGAATGTAACCTCCCTAAGGGCAGGGATTTTTGGTCTGCTCTGTTCATTGATAGCCCTAACAGGTACCTGGCATAGAGGTTCTTAATATGTATTTGTTGAGTGAAACTGTCACAGATGACTTGAATGAGATGAGGGCCTGAGGGGAACTCTGTTAAGAAGGCATAGAGCAAGGCTGGGCCCCGGGTGGCTCAATGGGTTAAGCGTCGGACTTTGGCACAGGTCATGATCTCACGGTTCATGAGTTCGAGCCCCGTATTGGGCTCTGTGCTGTCAGTGCAGAGCCTGCTTGGGATTCTCTGTCTCTTTCCCTCTCTCTCTGGCCCTCCCCCACTTGTATTCTCTCTCTCTCTCAAAATAAATAAATAAGTTTAAAGAGCACACATTAAAAAAAAAGAAGAAGAAGAAGAAACAAGGCCCAGGCCGGGTTGGGGAAACTAATAAACGCTCTGTAGAGTCTAGATCCAGAGGCTCTGAGTCAGGGTTCCCATAAGTCTGGGCTAGGCTGACCCTGTAGCACCCCAAGGCTGGGGACAGAGCTGGAATGGGGGCGGCAGGTGATTCCCAGGCTGAACCTCCCAGTTGGGAGAACGAAAGTTACCACCACTCTCCCACAGTTTGTCTGCAGGTGGCCGGCCACTCTGGTCGACAGGGGGCTGGGGCTCGAGCCGACCCAGGGTGTCCACCAGAGCAGAGCCGTGACCCCTACCTCTCTGTTAAGGGGGCAGATGTCAGAAGGTGCAGTTCTCAGCCGGTCATAGAGAGGACCAAGGCCCCGCCGCACAGGTCTTCTTGTTGTAAAGAACAGGGGGGGCGTGAAACTCATGAAATTGGGAAGCTTTGTTAATTAGGTCAAAGGACAGTGGTTTTATTTGCCCTCCTAAGAAAAGATGCATCTCCAATCAGCTGCTGGATTTGAATGAACGGAATCGAGGCAGCAGAAAGGGAGAAGGGGCATGTGAACAATCTGTTAACTGGAGCAAGGATTTCTTTCCTTTTTTTTTTAAGTTTTTTTTTTAACGTTTATTTATTATTGAGAGACCGAGAGACTCAGAGCATGAGCAGGGGAGGGGTAGAGAGAGAGCAGAGACACCGAATCCGAAGCAGACTACAGGCTCCGAGCTGTCGGCACAGAGCCCGACATGGGGCTCAAACTCACGGACTGTGAGATCATGACCTGAGCCGAAGTCGGTCGCCCAACCGACTGAGCCACCCAGGCACCCCTGGAGCAAGGATTTCTTTTCTTTCTTTTTTTTTTTTTTTT
>NW_026057585.1:90123236-90154397 GCF_023721935.1 Panthera uncia
GAGACAGAGAGAGACAGAGCATGAACGGGGGAGGGGCAGAGAGAGAGGGAGACACAGAATCGGAAACAGGCTCCAGGCTCTGAGCCATCAGCCCAGAGCCCGATGCGGGGCTCGAACTCCCGGACTGTGAGATCGTGACCTGAGCTGAAGTCGGACGCTTAACTGACTGAGCCACCCAGGAGCCCCGCAAGGATTTCTTAAGTAACCTTGGTCAGTAATCAGGTCCTGAGGGTCAGATGGTAATGAACTGATTTTGTTGAACCTACGCATTAAGTGAAATAGTGACATTTTTCGTTGCCTCCCGTCTCAATTAAAGCAGTTAATGGCTTTGGGATTCTCTGTACATTTTATCCCAAAGCGTTCATGCACTTCCTTCCTATGAACATTGCCTCTGGTCAGGGTTTATCCTTGCCCGCCATGTGTTTGTTGCTGACATGTTTGTTTGCTTGGTTTTTTTTTGTTTTTTTTGTTTTTTTTTGCAAGAACAGTCCACAGTGGTGACATGGTCAAGTGACATCCACTTGGGTAAATCCCAACCTGCCAAACTATCTTGCCCTTTTCTCCCCCCCTTAACTGCTATGTGTCCAGAATCCGACACCTCTGGTGACATCTGTGGCTACTGTTCTGGCCCAAGTCAATATCATCTCTCCCCTGGTGCCTGTCCACGGCCATAGATGGTGTCCCCTCTTCCACCCTAGCCCCTGCAGTCTGCTCCTAACACAGAGTCACAGTGCTCCCCAGAGCACAGCAGACCTTTGGAGCCAGGCTTGCTTGACTGCACCCACCGGCATGTCTCATCTGTTGTTCAGCCTCCTCGGATAGGATTCAAGTGCATCCAAAAATACCTCCAGAGACTTGATCTTCCACATAAATTGTTCAGGAGCACCGCTGCTTCCTCTACGGTTTGAAGGTAGAGGAACACAGACGGACGTCAGAAGGGGCTGCCAGAAACTGCCCTAATCGGGAAAGGAAAATGTCACATCACCAGTGTAGACACAAAACAAAACACCCAATTTTATTTTTATAATGTAAGTTGCCGTCTTGTGTGTTAGTGAGTCACCCGAAGTCGGCTCCGCTTGGATTCTGCCAACTCCTCCGCGGTGGCCTCTGACCTTCGCTGGGTTTGGGTTGGTTCAGGCTCTGGGTGAGGGTGAACGGGCTCCAAACTTTTCACTTCCTGGCGGGGTACTGCTTAGTGGACTACGGAAACAGATGTTCCTGTCTGCTTCTCAGACGGACTCCAAACTCAGGCTAAAGTAGAATCATCTAGTTTTCTTCGCAGTTCTGTTTAAAAGATAGGAACATGGATCATCTTGCCATCTAAAACACTCATCTAAAACACACCTCAAACTATGGGAAGCTGTGCATCTTTTTATCTTAACTTCTTGTGAAGACCTTAAAAAAACTGGAAACGGGAACTTTTTTGCCTCTTGGGGCAGCATGGCTTCATTTGACTCCAGAAACCCACTGGAGGTCGTGGCAAGAGCACGGATGAAAGCAAAGCTTAGTTCCTGGAATGCCCACTTCTGTACCGCATGGCGGGGATAGTGATCTATCCTTAGACGTCACGGTTTTTCATTGGAATGGAAACCACAAGGCTGGTGTCAACCTTTTTGTGGAGTGTTTTGTGTGGGATCTCTGGGGTGACTGCCGGCCCATAGTCATGCTCATGTACATATCTCTTCATCAGGACTGCCCTGGCTTGCCGGCTGTTGGCCAGATCCCCAGGTACTTTCAGGGCGAGGACTGTTGTGTTAAAACCACCTGCCATCTGTTGGTGAAAATTTTTTGGACTCTAAATGATGAGTCACTTATTTCTCCTGCTGTTCCTTCTGCTGCCAGGACTGATTTACCTCTTGGACTACATCAGGAGAAACGCTGGGAAAACTGGCCCTGAAGCTTTGTCCTATGCAAAGCTCATGTCCCTGATGACCAGACTTGCTGGTGCCATCACGAGAAAGGTGGGGAGGACTTCCCTTTGCACTTCCACGAGGTGGCGAGGAGATAGCAACAACTGGTCTGGTCCTCACTCCAGGGTCTTTCACGGGGAAAGCTAACAGCCAGCAACTTCAGCCGGGTTGGGCTGGAGTTGAGAGTCAGAGGCAGTTCCACATTTCCTTGCCAATGCTCTCTTGGTAGGGCACCTAATGCCTGTCACCCAAGTGTTGGCACAAGGTAGGTCCTCAGTGACCACTGGTTAAACCAATGAGGGAGGTCTGTGACCACAAAGTGGTCACCCAAAGCACCAAGCCACCAGGAGTAGGGCGCTGGACCCAGTTTAGCCCACTAGGCCAGGGTGCCCAAGTGGCAGTGCCATCGGCAGAACCACCACGTTGAAATTCTGATACAGTGTCTGCTCTTGCCAGCCTCAAGAGGAGAGTACTTGGAATGATTTGTAGGAGAAGTTCAGGAAGACTTCTCATACGAAGCTTAGTGCTAGATCATATAAACGGAAAGGAAAGGCTACAGGAAGGGCGGGCACCCAGGGTGCCTGGGGGCGAGGACGTGGATTTCACAGCGGAACCCAGTGGTTTCCCAAGAAGCTCAGGTTAACGAACCCCTCTGTCCGCTACAGCGTGGTAGCCAAAGTCCTGTGCTAAAACAAGATACGCTTCTCTGCTGACTCAGTTTCACACAAATCGATTTTTATTGTAGCCTTTCGTCCAAAAAAAAAAAAAAAGTTGATTAAGGTGTCTCAGATCTAGCTTTATTCACATGTCCTAAAATACCCTAAAATATTTCTGTTTCATGCCTTCCACTTTGTTTTTGCCACCCCCAAATTCTAGCTAAATAGCAGCACACCCCTAAGTGCAGAAGATTCTAACTCCCTCGAGCATGCTCCGTTTCACTGAAGTTTTCCAAAGATTTCCTGCCTGGAGAAATTACCGAGTCCCAGGTGGGTGGGATTTTATTCTTACACACAGAGTAGGTGTGATTTTGTGGGAGGCTCTTCTCCCAGCCTCCTAGATCAGAGGCAGATATGTGCCTGAGTCCTGGGTGGGAGGTGAAAGTCCCATACTTTCTTGTACTGTGAGTACCAGGCTTGAGCCACCAGTCCCTTCTGCCACGGTCGGTGATTGGGAGAGGGGACCAGTTGCGTGGGCCTGCCCAAGGCCCTGAAAGCCCCAGCTGACCTTTGCAGCCGAGACGGGATTGGGAAATTTTACCCCATGTTCAGAAATAACCCTCTCTCCAGTGATCTGGGTGGTGTGGGATGCAGTTAGGACAAGGCGAGCCTTCTTGAGAGGAAACGGCGTTGGTGCTAATCTCCGTGGCTGAGTAGCGATTTGCTGGAAGTAACAAATCCAGCCACGTTCCTTATCTAGGCACAAGATGCACTTGTTGCTGAGGCCGAAACACTGATATGCTTCTAGAACTCCTGCCTTCTCTGTGGACCCAGGAGCAGAGGGAGCACATCGGTACTCGGGGCTTCATGAAGGCTGAGCTCTTGAGGGACATGTTTCCCTGCTCTGAAGGGTGATTTGGCCGTAAAGAGGATCCAGATGAGAGGTGGAAGTCTTGCTAAGCTCCCAATACAAGAGAACTTTGGCAAATTGTCCACGTTACCACTTGAGAGTTGGAAAACCAACACTCTATGCTCTAGAGCACAGCTACGGGCTGAGGCATTCAGATGCACTTCATGCCAATCAGACAGACCCTTAGGCACGTGGTCTCTCGGAACAGGTGCAATACAGTGACACCCGCCCGAGTCACCCTTGTCCCCTGGAGGTTACCAGATCACAGAACAGGGGCACCGCTGTCCTCGCTCTAGGGAGTCTCCATGTTTGAAGTAGATGAGACACCCGGGAGATAAAAATCTGTATCCCCACCCAGATAAGCCAAGGGGGCCTTGAGCGCAAACATGCACAGACTTGTAGATTTATATGATTTAAAAACAAAAGATTCCGCGAGTGACAAAAAGGGAAATCAGAAAGGGAAATCTGAAAGGGCAATCAGATTACACTGGCCTTTCTGTTTGGGAAGAGTTTTGCATACATAGAGTAGTTACCAATATTTGCAAACCTACTTAGTCTCTATTTAAAAGTAGCTACTGAGCTAATCCATGGTTGTGGACGCAATTTACTTTCTAGCTCCAAGACTATTTCAGAAATGCCGATGTGTTGGGGGATTTGTATTAGCAAGTCTTTCCTCTGAAGCCACATCACACAAACAGTAATCCCCAAGAAACTCTAGCCACCCGATCCCAGCACAGTTGCTGCTTCTAAGATAGTGTCAACTGCCAGTTTCTTAAAGATGCTTGCAAGAAATACAAATGCCACTTCGACATTTCCTGAGCCCTGGTTATTTACCAGGCTAGAAGCCTCTCTGGGAAGTGCTTAATCCTGCATCAAATACAGAAAGGCAAACCACTGGCTTCAAGAGAGGGAGGGTTCGTTGGGAAGGCAGGCAGGTGCTCCTGAAAGGACCCAGAACTCTGGGGAGGAGGAGGCCTGGTCACAGCAGTTTCAGGAACGTCCCTGGCAACCTGCCGGTTCACTCCAGGGGTGGGAAGGATTGAAGAACTGGAGGAGAACCTTCTCAGTGCCCCGGGTGCATGTACAAATTTCGCTGCTTCCAAAGGAGATGCCGTGGAGAGGGAGCCCCAACGATCACAGCGGCAGCAGGTTCACGTGGCACTTGGAACCGAGCTGCCTGGGAGGTCACAGCACCCAAGCGTGCCCGTTACTCAGAGCCCCAGGGCCCCAGCTGGGTGGCTGTGGGCTCAGGGCCACTCCTCCCCTTCTTCCTGTGAGATGCCCAGCACCGACTTGTGGGGGATCCTGCACTCCTGCAGAGACTTGGTGAGGTCAGAGAAACGTCTCCGGGGCACCTCCATCGTTTCAATGCTGCAGTGGTGGTAGGCAGCCTGGTCCTCGTGTTCAGCCACGGCCACAACGCTGGATAAGTCATCAGTTGGCCGGAAATAGCGAACGAACCTTCGGCCCGACAGCGACCTGACTGCAAGCAGCAGCCGTGGCTCCCCTTCTGATGGCTCCTTCAGGTCTCCAGCCCTGGAGGAGGCCTGTCTCCTGGCTCGGCCAATGGCTTTCCTCTCTGGGGAACAAGATGGAGCTCTGGGACCTTCTTCACTTGTCTTCATAGTGCCGGTCTCCTCCTCTCGGTACAGAGCCTGGGTGTTGCTCAGCTGCAGGGAGCTGGCCTTTCGAGCGACAGTCTCCACGGCCCCCTCCTCCAGCGTCTTCCTGTGGATGGAAGGAAGGACTGGGTATTTATTGAGGGAAGAGGAAGCCCCCAGGGGCACCTGTTGCAGCAGCTCAGGGATCTCATCGGGAGCTCCCGGGTTTGGAGATTTGGGTGCACAGGCTCCTGGCTTCTG
This sequence comes from Panthera uncia, assembly GCF_023721935.1. NCBI lineage: Eukaryota > Metazoa > Chordata > Mammalia > Carnivora > Felidae > Panthera > Panthera uncia. Next base: position 90,128,575 of record NW_026057585.1, read on the forward strand.
GCTGCTTGGCGACTCACAGCGAATGGCTGGAGGCAGAGAAGCCGGCGCGCGGTGAGAGCACAGCGCCGCGTCCTGCGGTCTGTGCCGACTCGGCCGCATCCGTCCCTTGGCGGATTTGGGCCTGGTGAGGTGCATGTTTATGGAGTCTGGCTGCCAGATGAAGCTGTCAGCTGCTGTGCGGCCAACAGCGTTGCGTTCAGGGGGAGTTATGTTCACCGGGGCTTCCGTGGCCATTGCTTCTCAAGACCCCTAAGGAAGCAGGAGAAAAGAAAAGGGAAGCCGTGGATGAAACTTCCTGGGGCTCCCCGATCCAAGCCATTCACACCACCACCCCCTTCCCCCGGGTGCCAGAATTAGTGCCAACTGGCTGGGAGTTAGCGGCTTCCCTCTGGATTTCTCGCATGGGAAGAGGGGCGCTGGCTGCAATTCATTCATTCATTCATTCATTCATTTCAATTACTTGGAAAAAAAAACATCAGTGAACCAAGAGTGACGGAAGACAGGTGTTGAGCCCACAAGTAAATAGATATTTTCAATGAGTAATAGTTGCCGTGAAGAAAATAAACAAGTGTGCACTAGACGGTGACTAGGGTGGGAGACGAATTCTTATTCTTATGGGGTTGGGGGCGGGGGGGGGGGTGTGGACTTTAAGCTGAGAGACCAGACTGATGAGAAGCAACAGGTCATGTCACAATCTACAGCAGGGCTGGCTAACTTGTTTGGGAAATGTTTTCGGCTTTGGGGGCCACGTGATCTGTGTTCCAATGACTCAACCTTGCCATTTTAGCCACTGACCCGTTTCCCCTTGCTCCCATAGTCCTGACTTTTTTCCTGTCTACCCACAGCTTGACCTTACTTCAGTTTCCTTCCTTTTGCCTTTTCTTTCAACCTTGCCAGGTGGCTGTGCACAAATCAATGTAAAAAAAAATCCTCCCTCCACTGCCCTCACTTTGTCACCAGGTGGGGAGGGAGAGGGGAGGGAAAAGGAAGAACAGTGCTCCCACCCACCCACCCCCAGCACCCCCTGCCCCCGAACCTCCCCGCCTTGCTGATCCACCCATCGGCTAGAATTCACAGGGAGGTACGTGGGTTCTAGACCAGAGGTCAGCAAACCTTTTCTGTAAATGTCCAAACAGCCAATATTTTCAGTGTTGCCCACCATAGGGTCTGTCACAACTATGCAACTCTGCCCTCTTAGTGGGACAGCCACCACAGAGAGGATGTAAATGAATGGGCGTGGCTCTGTTCCCATAAAACTTCATTTATGGACGCTGAACTTAGAATTTCATATAATTTTCATGGGGCACAGGATATTCTTCTTGGTTTAGTTTTTTCAATCACTTCAAAGTATAAAACCTATTCTCGGCTCGTGAGCCACACAAAAACAGACGGCGGGCCAGATCTGGCTCGCGGGCCATCATTTACCAAGCCCTGTCCCAGACCAACTCCCCAGGGGACTCTGGGCACTTGCGAATTCTACAGGTGCATGAGCCAGAAAGGCAGAGCAATTGCCCTAGGGTCACAAAGCAGAGCCTGAAATAGAACCCAGGTCTTGTGACACCTGGTCCTGTTCTGGAGGACCAGGCTTTGCCTTCTGTCTTCCCAGCTACCTTGTAACACTTTGAGGGCCTCAGTGTCTGGGTCTCCCGCTAGGGGTGCTCGTGAGTGCTTAGCGAAACCACACAGAAGGCGGTTCCCCGGAGGCACGGGCATTTCTGTGTGCGGGCCCGAATTGCCAAGTCAGGTGTCCTTCCTCACCATCTTGGTGGCCCCTTCATTAACACAGTTACCACCACCTGGTTACATCTTTCCCAGGACACTTGGATGTCTCAGACTCCCCTCCTCCCTCCGAATCCTGACCACCACCAACCACACTGCTGTTCTGTGCCCACAGGCTGACCAGGTCTCTCTCCACCCTCTAAAGACCGTCCGGTAACTTCCCAGGGCCTCACGGTCCCCAAGAAGCAACGTGTTTGGATGCAAAGGACACAGGACCTGGTACAGTAAGACCTGGGTTCTATTTCAGGCTCTGCAGAGTTAGCTGTGTAGCCAGGGGACAGACATTCTCCCTTTCCGATACATCTCTTTCCTAATCTACAGAATTCGCCATCTGAGTTTGAAGACATTGTGTAAATACCTCTAACATCAGTCCCTTTATCTACAACACGATGACAGTAATATGAGATAATGTAACCATGGCTGTAGGCACCAGGCTTGGCGTATGCACGGTAAAGGCTTACTAGGTGGGAAGGTTCTTTTGCTTGTGTTTTTGGTTTTCTGTCTGTCCAATGCTTTCTCTTATTTTAGGTCCAAATGCCTTACCTGTTGCTTCAGAGCTTTTCCCCCAGGGGGCCCTTGGTGGTTCTACTCCTAGTCACCTCTAACCCACTGGTCAGATCATGGAACCCACACCCGCCCTGCCCACCGCCCAGAAATACTGGAAGGTTGATTTCAATGAGCTGCCGCCTACGAACTTGCCTCAAAAATGCAAAATAATGCCTTTCTAATACATGCCTTCTGATTCCACACTCTAATTGCATCCTTAGCTCAAACTCACTCAGAGCTACCTTCGTCACACGATCCTGAATGATGCAATGCCCACCCCGCAGTTTTCCATTCTAACATTACCGTTCTGTGCATGTTACCAATATTGCCAAATTTTAGAAAGAATCCTCTCCCTCTCCGGCAAAACCAAAACCAGACAAAACACAGTCTTCCTGTATATTCCTGAAGCTCTACTCAGTTCAAAATCTGCCCTCTCTCTCTTAATGTAAAGGCCTCTGTGTTTGTTCTAGTCTATCCACAGACTGGGTCTCTCCACACTTCTAGCTAGGTTTTCACACCCAATCTGGCTGCCGGGAGTTCAGGAACCTTCTCCCCGGCACCAAAAAAGCCTGCCCATCTCCTTGTTAATTTAATCTATTTTCTGATCAACTGTGAAGCGTGTGTGGTCCCTCCCTCCACCACCACCCCCACCCCCCACCCATTCGCTTAGTTCTGAAGTCTTTCCCTTGTAATTAAGCAGCTCTGCACTTGAACTCAGGATGACAGAGGGGGTCATAACTGTCCAACTGTTCTGCCTGAGATAAACTCCAGCGAGGAACCAACTCCCCTTCTCGGCCCACCCTCCCCCCTCGAGGAGTGGCTATTAATTTGCCACAGCTTCTACAGAATTATCACAGACTTGGCTTCTCACTCCCACACATGCCTCGGGAAGGTTTAACTGTCAGTAAGTTTGGTAACTTAGAAACCTCTTCCTTAACAACTTTGATGAGGAAAAGTCATGTGTTTTCCCAGGCTCCTTGCTGGATTATTTTTAACAGTTAAACTTAAGTATGTGCATGCACTTTCTATACCTTTTGGTACTATATAATTATCCATGTTTGGGGGGGGGGTGTCATATTCAAGACACCCTGGTCATAAGATAACATGACTGCGAGCTATCTCAGAGAAAAACCTCAATTATGACTAATTCCTATAAGCCCACTCATGGTTATTTAGAGACTAACACCTCCTTCAGGTAAAACCGTTCCATCGAACCTGCTTTCATAACCCACTGCCTCCTCCCGAGTGCAGGGACCATCTGTTACATGGAGGGAACACCAACTCTCCCCAGCATCTACCCCATGGAGAAGGAAAGTGGGGGAAACAGGTGTTTGGGGACCTGGTCCAACCTTGCCTTTGTTCCCACACTTTGTGCCACAGTCCGGGGCTCTGCCCACCCCCCTCAGTCCAGGAAGGTTTGTGCAGCCCCCGTCATTACGCCTGCTCAGCTCCTTTCCCCACCTCTAGTCCTGGCAGATTCTCAACCACAAAGTGATTTGACAAGATCTAGGCGTAGGCATCCGTCAAGCTGCCAGCTGAATAGGCAAGTGGCCTGTTTACTTAAACAGAATAGCTGCGCCCCAGAGGCCAGCGAGGAGTCAGGAAAACAAACACTGATAACTGTTTCCAGGGAATTGCCAAAGAGCAGGCGCCCATTCCTTGAGATTAATCGCCAAATCAACGGGAAACAAAGAACGTGTGATGGGAAAGGCGGAGGCCATATTCCTGCTTTCCAAGGGAGCCCGCCTCGCATCACAGGGTCAGACCACCTCCTATCACTCAATACCCAAATCGAAACCCACAGTAAAGGCAATAAAATATAACCACCCACATACCATCTGCTCATATCCATCAAGGATGCATACATTTGAATTGGTCTTTTAAAAATGTTTATCAGTTAATAGTATCCCCTGCCAACCCCCAGCCCTCCCTGGCGGGACTTGCAGGATGAAAAGTGCTCAGAAGAACTAACAGGAGACGGGTTGGCCTGAGCAGGACAAAACTCTGGTACTATCTATTTCCACTTCTACCCTCGACGAAATGATCAGAATGGACCGTCCCAGGCACAGTGCCTTGTTTAAAAGGGGGAGTGGAGAAACTGGACCAGGAGCCACCAAGTGATCAAAGGTTTGGAAAAGGCAGTGCCGATGGTTGCAACAGCAGTGTGGGGAGGGGGTAGGTGGAGGAGGAGAGCTCAATTATTTCCAAGTACTGGCAGCTCTAGAAGAAAACAAACTGGAACGGCAGAAGCAGGCATTTGGGGGAGGGGCAAGGAAGCAAGACCGTCTAGAAAGTGAGAGGTGCCTTGGGTCTGGGGCAGGCTCTGATCTGGTTCCGGTCTCTCCGTGTGTCCCTGTGGGTCTGCGTCCCCGTCCGTACTGCCCAGCCAGGAGGGCACGGCCCGCGCTTTCCCGGGAGTTGTCCCATTCCAGCAACGGTGAGCTGGGCCGGGCTGGCTTGGCCCCCGGGGGGGTGGCCGCTTCTCCCCGGGCCGTCTGTCTTGTTCCCCCGAGGGCGCCGCCGGGTCGCCGCAGGGTCGGGGCCGGGGAGGCCCGCCTCGTCGCCGGCGCGGGCACGCTCACCTCGCCGCTGGTCCATCCGCCTCGGTTGCCTGGCCGCGTCCCGCTGGTAAACAGCCGGTGTCTCCCCGGCAACCGCGCCGGAGGGGGCCACGTGCTTCCGGTTGGGCGGCGGGTCGCGCGGTTGGGGGGGCCTCCTGGCTCCTCTCCTGGGGGAGGTGACCCTTGGCCTGCGGGCGCCAGGCAGGAGAGCGTTCTGCCTGCTTGCTGGCTTCGGGGCAGGCCCCCACCCTCTCCGTGACCCCGGTTGGGGAGAAGCTGCTGACTGATTCCTGGGAGCCCTAGAACCTCCGTGGCTGCTTTTAGGGCACCTGTTGAGTTGGGCCACTTGTCTGCCTTGTGTGTCCTCAGTGCAATTCCTTCAGCACCACTTCCGTGACCCCCATTTCCACATGAGCATCCCCATTCCCCGCGGCATCTAGACCCTTGTTATCAACCACATCTGCCCCTGCTACGATGACCCCCACCCCAACCACCACCCGATACCTCCAGCAACTCCAGGCTAGCCTACCACGTTTGTCTGGAAACTCCAGTCCATTGCCTTCTGGGCTTTCCCCCTGCAGACCAACCTGCTTCTGCCCTACTCTGTCCAGCCCATCCATGGTTCTTTACCTGGGCCACTATCGCCCCTGCCCTTGTCCCACTGGTCTCTTCATCCCTCCCATCTGCTGAAACTCCATCAGTCCACCTCTACCAGGGTGCTGACGAATCCTTGACCCATCACAGACGTTGCCCTAATGGAAACGTGTGGTCTCCAACCTCTACCAGACCCTCAACCCCTACTCAGAAATCCTTCCAACTCCCCCCAGTTCAGTTGTGTCTCCTTTCTCCTCCCGGGTTATTGCAAACCTTGTCCTCTCTCCTGAAACCTCTCCCCTCTCCCCCGCCCTCCTCCCACTCAGAAGAATCCTTCCCTCCTCAGAGACAAAGTAGAAGCCATCCTATGGAAGCCTTCTTGGTGCTCTGACATCAGATTACATACTCGCCTGCTTTCCTTCCTCCCTCCTTCTCCAATGGGAGGAGACCTGTCCTCTGACTCTGTCCAAGACCTCCAGCTCCTGCAGACGGCCCTGAAGCCCATTCCCTGCCACAGGGCCACACACATACACATCCTCCCCTCACTCCAGGCCTTTGCTCCTGCTGTCCCCTAGGTCTGGAAGATTCTTCCCCACCCTCCCCGAACTTCGCTTCCTCCCTCTTTTTCCCTAATGCTCACTTACCCTTCAGACCCCAACTTGTCAGATGAAGACTTGCTTCCAAAATGGACTTAAGATAGCTTTAGAAAAGGTTCTTACTGGTCTATTGCCTACCTGCCAGGCACAGCACTAGACTCTTGGAACATACAGATGAATAACTTAGTGACTCTGTTGTTGGCAGATAATGTTACTCGACATCTAAGAACCAGATTACCGGAGGAAAGAATTAGGACTTATTACCTGGCATTGTGGCCAAATATGTACTATCTTGTCCATCCTGGATGCATGGACACAGGATTGGAATAGGGTCCAACTCTGGCCCTCCTACAAGATATTCACAATTTGGTGGTGGTGGAGGGGGGCGGGGGGGGGGCATGTCACACACCCAAAGTTACAAATAAGATTATTTTCAATACAATTTGAGCCAAGAATGGAAGAGTGGGTACAGGCTGGACATGATTATGTGCCAAATGATTGTCGCAGACAGGAAGTTCTTTGGGCCTGGGGGGGGGGGGGGGGGGTCATTGGGGAGGGGGGGGGGGGGGGGGGGGGAATCATTTCAGCAGTGATGTCTCTTCCCTTCTCAGAAAAGCAGCACCTGATCTGTGGGAGCTGCTGGTGGGCAGGCCTCCTGCTAGGGTCACCCCCTCCCCCTACCCCCCACAGCCAGGGTGGCGTCTGAGGCCCCAAGAAGGTGCAGGAGGTGGCGGTTTTACGAGCTGTTGGCTTTGAAGCTTCCGGCTGGTGGCTTAGTTCTTGTAAATGATTCTGTCAGAAATATCTAAGCAATGCTCTTAAGGCCTTCAACGCCCACCCAAAAAAGATTAAAGTAGATCCTTCATCAGCTATTTTAATATCACCTAAGAATTATGCAATCTTTTGGAAAGTCAGATTGGCTTCTCACCCCCTATGTGTGTTTGTGTGTGTGTGTGTGTGTGTGTCCCAGTACCCAGTAAAATGTTGCCTATGCCCAGGGGCTGCTTAGTATTTAGTGGTATGTGCCCTTTGCTCCCTGGGGCCATGTAACGCACGGTGCCAGGGGAGGCTGGAGGGAAGGAAAGGAAACCAACCAGCCAATTGCTGTGCCTTCCAGCTCTTTAAAGAGATTGCTGGCTTGGCTACTTCTGTGTCTTCTCTTTCTTTAAAGAGCGTGTCTTCAAAGGACAAACCCTATAATGTCTGGTCTCTGGCACACGAATGGATTCTCAGTAAACGTGGCCAGAGGTCTCTGCCCTGAAAAATTAAATGTGGACTCATCCTCCTTCCCAGCCACGGTTTCCTTTCTCCCCAGCTTGTTCCCCAAATGGACCTTCAGCCTTTTCTCTCAGGGTCATGCCTGCCCCATCCTGCTTCCTTCCTTGAAGTTAATCCAAATTTATCCATCCTTCAATGTTAAGTCACCTCTTCCATGAAGGCCTTTCGTGACCACCTCCTTCCCACCCCCAAACCTCATGGGCTTTGGCTGATCCCTTCTGGTCCAATGGAACATGCCCAAGATGGCACCATGCACCCTCCCCAGGCAAGCTCCTCTTTCAGTGCTCTCGTCCAGAAAGGCATCATTGGCCTCCTGTGCCATAGAAAACTGACCCTCAGGATCCTTCAAGTTAATGAGTGGCAGAGCACTTTCCAAACCCTAAACCAGCTGATTCCAAAGCCCACCCTGTGCCCCACCCCCACCCTGGCATTCCCGCATGGCACCTTTACCTGTACCCACCTATTGTGCTGGTCGTGAGGTTGCAGGCATGGCCCCCGGAGTCAAGGCTTGAGTTTGAATCCCTGCTCCACCCCTTGGGTAGCTGATTACACTGCTCTGGACCTCGGTTTCTACCTCTACAGAATGTAGGGCATAAGAATGGGATTGTGGTGGGGGTGAAATCAGATAATACATGTAAAAGTCTTAGCACAGTGCTGGGCACGTTGTGAGTGCTTGGTGAGGGTTAACGCTCATTATCATGTTGGTTTCATCCTACAGGGTGCCTCTCCTTCCGTAGGTTATGAGCTACTTGAGGGCAGGAACTTGCCTGTGTCTGAGTCCCCTGCTTTGCCCACACAGTGCCTGCTTCATGGTAGGCGCTCAGCAAATGAGAATAAAATTAATGAAGAGGCACTGCTGATTCCACAGTGGCTTTTCCACCGAGAGACCCAGCTAGCTGCCATTTGGTGTTCCCCAGGGATATGTGGTTTGAAGTCTAAATGACCTGCCCCAGGGGCTGGGCTGAAGCCAGGAGCTTCAGTTTCTCAGCAGCTTGTCCCCAAAGAGCACTTGGCCTCTTTTTGAACTAGCAACTTCTAGATTCTGGAGTCTATACCCAGTGTCCTATTCTGCCCTCAATCTCATCAGATGTGTTGATTAAGACTGTGGATAATCTTTAAGCAGAAGGAGAACTGAGTGCATGCTCTGGTGGAGAGAGCTTGCCTCCTGATGCACCAGCTTCCCAGGGGGACCTGCAAGAGGGAAGTTTCCAGGTAATGAAATTTACCTCTGGAAGTGCCGCATATTATCGGAAAACATCCATAAATGCGCCTACTCCCCAGTCTTCTTGAGCAGAAAATATCAAACACGGTAACTCACCTTGGCTACTGTTGACCAAGGGCTTTCAACTTCAGGAGCTTGTTGAAGCTTGCTGGCAGTCCGCGGGAGGCCAAGGTCATTGTCTCCACCTCACAGATAATGAAGCCAAGGTTCCAGGAGCTTAAAGGGCTCTGCTAGGGAGTGGTGGAGGCTTGCTCTGACCCCCTTCTCTGACCTAGAATCTCGAGTTCTTTGCTCTGCACCTTCACGGTCCCTTCCACGATGCAGCCTTTTCTTGGCGACCGGAAGCCAATAACTACTTCAGGTGCACTAGTGTTGATGCGGCTAGAGCCGTCTGTCCCTACACTCAATGGCCCTGGGTTCGTAGGCCTGGTCATTTATCGTTGTGATCATTCCTCTCTCTCCCTTGCCTTCCCAGTAACGGCCGCCGCTGTAACTCCCTTCCTGTTCAACTGCTGGGTCCGAGAAAACAGAAGCTGACACCTTTTGCTGGAATGGTGTCTAAAATAAGATCGTTTGTGGCAGCTGCTTGGACACTCGGGCCATTTTAGTTTTGTTTTCTCCTCTGTGTTTTGGGTACGTACAGCCCTTAGCTCGAGGACCCACAGGGAAACAGGAGAACAGCTAAGTGTTAGGGACGCCACCTTTGGAGTGGACACACCTGGGGTGAGTCCCGGCTCTCTCAATTTGCAGGGCCCGATACCTCCGCCGGGCTCTATTCCCTGGTGGAAAAACTGGGGTTGATCTTCTAAGCCTCATCGGGAGTGCTGAAAGAGGATTTTAGGAGATAGTCCACAACCCATGCTTTAGCCCTGTGCTGGCCCTCAGCAGGTTGTAGTATTGCTTCCGTGTCTGTAACTCGAAGCATGATCAGACTCTGATCATTCATTCATTCATTCATTCCTTAAATGCTTGTTTACTTCCCATCTCTCCGTGCCTGGTCTCCTTATCCGCACAAGGAGGGTCATGGCAACACTTCTCCAGCCGGGGGACATGAGGACTTAATGGGTAAATAGACATGAAGTGCTCAGAAGCCACACAGGGGGGAGAATAAGTGTGACACAAATGTTACCATCCTCACCGTCAGTACTAGTGTGCACTGGGGCCTGTGCGGGCCAGTCAGGCACCAGGGACAAAGAGGGGAGCAAAATGGAATGATCTTTGACTTATGCAATGTGCGGGTTCCTTCCTCCTTATTGTCTCCATGGGGGAAAAAAGCCAAGCCATGTTTCATCACTGTCTACGCAAGACGAGTTGACGGGTCTGAGAGCATAGCTCACAGAGACCCACCAGCTTGCCGGCTGCTGTCCTAGAGGCTGGCACTGGAGTCCCTGACGGGCCCCCTCCTGTGTTCTCACCCTTCATCAAGTCCCTGGGCCTCCGGCCCTGTGCTCTTGGTTTTAGTTCGGCACAATCCAAAGCACCTGCAAATAATCAGTCCAAAGGAGAGAACCATGGCCGTCTTGCCCAAGTCACGGCCGTGAAGGCGGGTGTCTGTGAAAATGCCCTGTAACCCTCAAAATGCCACACGGGCGAGAGCTCTAGGCCGCGAGCCTGGTGAGGTGGAAAGAGCACTGGATTTGGAGGTTGGGACCAGAGGTGAAGTCCTGGTCCTGCCACTTGGCAGCTGTGTGTCACTTGTCTCTGAGCGCTTGCTCTCCACAGCTACCAAGTGAGAAAGCGAGAGGCTGTTTCTGGTAGGGTTGTATGAGGAGCAAATAGGAGCAGAATGCAAATTTAAGGAAGTTCAAGGCCCCCTCAAACACCTCCTTTTGGAGGTGGGCTCACTGCTTCTCACTCTCCATGGGCTTAGACTGGCGTCCCTGGACACAGACTCTGCGACAGAGAAGTGCATTCCCAGGAGGCTCCCAAGAAAGACACGTGTCGGGAAGTGAACAGGGCAAGATTGGAGGGAAGGAGGAGTTGACACACAGACACTGATTTCACTGTCGGTAATGCATCCAGGTCTCTTTCTTTGTCTCTCCAAAGCATCATCACCTGCTTGTGTAAAAGACGTGCGTGCCTTCTTCATGGACTAAACCCTCGCACGGTTATTTTTGCAGACTCAGAGGAGGAAAGGGAGCCAGACTGTAGAGATGGAACCTAATTTAAAAACATCCATGCAGCACTTGAAACAGAGGCCGGCTGGGACCAGGGCTGGTCAGGGCCAGGCCTTCCAGCATCCACCAGAATCTTGCCAAAGAGGGTCAAAAGTAGCAAAGGCGCCTGATGACCCCTCCCCCGCCAGGGCTCTGCAGGAGGACGCTCACTTTGAAGTTTTCCTGGGAAACTTGGTCACAAAGAGTAAATCTAGCCAAAGCCCTGTACCTGCCAAATTCTCTGGGCTCAACGGAGCTATTGTTCATCCCCCAAGTATCAGATTTAGCCTGATTTCTAATGAGCAAGACCATGGGTATTTAAAGAGAGCTGTCGACTGAGCAGTGGGGGCTCCACGGAATGACGGGGGACCCTGAGCCCACGTCCTCCTCTGTTGTCCTGTGGGAAACGGGCCACAGATAGGCACCCTCACCGTTGCTCATAGTAACAAGAGGGGTGTGTTTCGCCATCCTGGCATTTGACTGCACTAAGTGGGTTTATTTGCTTTGTGTGTGTAGGGCCCCGCAAGTCTGTGACACTGGGGGCTGTCTGGGCTCGAGGAAACTGTTCTGACTCTGTTTCTCCATCTCTGCAACAATCACAGAGACTCTCAAGTTGTGGGGATCAAACAATGAAACACCATGAAGACCTTATAGAAAACAGCAGCTGGCATTTAGTAACTTCTTAATAAACGTTTCAAATTACTGATAGGTACCTGACACTCACTCTGTAGGAGGGGCAGCCGAGGTTCCGAGGGGCTAAGTTCACGAATAAGATCCCTGAGTCTCAAGGAAGGCAGACGCGGGCTGGGGGGAAGGGGGCACCATGCAAATGCGGCTAGACTTCCTGGCACTGGATTTCCATCATGGACCCTAAATATGACTTTAAACTTGGGAACAAAGGAAATGCTGACTTCTCAATATCAAAAAGAGAAGCGGGGGGGGGGGGGGGGATGAGGTTGCCAAAAAAAAATCCTTTTGCTCTGAGCCCTGCGCTGTGATTGGGGTTTTGTACCCACATGGCCTCCCCTCTTCTTGGTCACGTTCAGGAGTTCATCTGGCAAACTCCTCATGAGCAGAGGAAGGTGTGACTGTGGTGCCTCCGACCCCCAGATGTCCTCGGGAATGAAGGCCATTGGGGTTCTCGTGGTCTTTGCCTCCTGCCGTAAGTAGTAAGGAGCTGGGAGAGCTCCGGGGTGCTGTCCTCGTGTCTGGGTGTCTGTGTCTTGGGGTGGTCCCTCCTGAGGTGGCATCGGGTGAGGGGAAATCAGGTGTCATTCAGAAGAGACTCAGGAGTGGAATAGGTTCCCACCAAACTCCTTCTGCTTCTGTTTCTTCTACAAAAGGGGGTGGTCCCAGCCTTAGGACCTCACAAAACTTCTAGAAAATCAAAGGTTGCTAACTATTTGCTAGAAAAAGGGCCTTTGACTACTGTTTTACCATACGCCCCCTCTGGGACCCTTTTTTATTTTCCTTTGGATGCCAGTTGCCTTTATTTAAAGTCTTGTAGATGCCAGAACAAAAACACAGACCTGTATCTAGCTAGTTTAGGGACAATTAGTTCTCATCAGAAAGGCTCTCTTGTGGTGACTTATGGAATCATGGGTGATTATAGGTCATTGCTACCAGGAGATCAGATAATACAACTCCGCAAAGTGAAAAAGAGCTTCACAGGAAACAGTGTTGGAAACAGTTGTTGGAAAATTCTTTGACTCTGCTCTGGTTAGTTTGATTAGTAGAGATGTCTCCAAATCCGTTTTGCTGCTTCAGCAGTGTAGCTTTCGGGTCCCTAAGTCGAAAGATGTCAAAAATGGAGTTCCCATTTTCCCTCAGTCAGTGGTGGAATTTGCTGTTTTCAAGACCATGGTGGGGGGTGGGGGGGCCCACGCAGGGAGAACCAGTTCCCTCCTTGGTGTCCCCCACCCCATCAGCGCCTGAGGCACCCCTGACCACAGGAGCTTCCTACCCCCTCCGCAGTGCTTCTGCTTTGGGACAACAAAACCACAGGAAGTCTCCTGTGAACGCTTCCCAAAACCCTGCGTCTCCATCTCCGTTTTCTTCAAGTTCATGTTTTTATGTTATTGTATGGCAAAATTAATATATGCAGGTAATTAAGAAGTAAAATGAGTGAGTGTAGAATACCAAGATGAAGCCACTTCTTGGGGCGCCTAGGCGGCTCAGTTAGTTAAGTGTCCAGCTTTGGCTCAGGTCATGATCTCACGGTTCTCAAGTTCGAGCCCCGCATCCGGCTCACTGCTGTCAGTTCAGAACCCGCTTCGGATCCTCTGTCCCCCACCCCGCCCCTCCCTCCCTCTCAAAAGTAAATAAACATTTTAAAAAAAGCCACATCGCATCCCTCCCAGACTCCAGTCCTTCTCCTACACCCAGATGTAACTAACCACTCTTAAGAGTTTGATATACAACCTTCTAGGCTTTTCCACACACACATTTTGAACATTTTAATACAAAAGTAATACATGCTCATTATAAAAAAAAAAAAGACAGCATAAAAGTATATAAACAGTGCCTATCTTTTTCTCCGCCTACTTCCTCAATCTCACTGCCCGGAGATATTGCTATTAAAAGTAGATGTTTTCAAGACATCTCCCCCGTCAGTGGATATGTAGGTGGTGTTCAATTTTTTTCATACCACAGGGGACGCGCTGCAGCAAACATCCCCCAGAATATATATATTCTTTCCCCACTTTTGTAAACATTCTATAGAAGCAAAAAATTGCTGGGTCCATGTGTATTTGCCATTAAAAAAAAAATAGACTGAGGGCATCTTTTCTGCCTCTCAAGTATTTTGTTTCTCCTGCGAGATTGTAAATGCCTGATGATATTTGGAGAAACTGGCGTCTCTAGCTTTGAACTTTTCCCGTTAATGTTGCATTAGACCTAAGGGTGTTTCTGCCTAGGGTGGTGGATTTGGGGTTTGTTTGGTTTTTTCCGCTGGGGGTGGGGGGTGGGGGGAAGACCTAGTTGACAGTATTGTCCTGAACATCGTGGAAGCTGGGTTCTCATCCCGGACTAGCAAGAAACTGGCCATGGGACACAGTGTTCCAGCCAGATTGTCTTCCCCACGACAGGGGCTGGTGATCCCAGCCATGCTCAGGCAGCATGTTTGGGGGTCTCCTGAGGTCCCGATGCAAGCCCTCTAGTTACTGGTATTGTTCTCACTGCACCCCGCCTTCTTTCTTACTTCCTGCCCTCCAGTGATGGCCCCTGCCCACAGCAGCTTCTGGCAGTTTCAGAGGATGGTCAAGTACATCACGGGGCGGAGCGCCTTCTTATCATATTACGGATATGGCTGCTACTGTGGCCTTGGGGGCAAAGGGACCCCCGTGGATGACACTGACAGGTGAGTCCAAAGAGCTCATTGGATTTGCACTGAAACCGGTGCCCGAAGGGAGGCAGGAGGTTAGGACGCTTGTGTTGTAAGTAACAGAAGCCCATGGATGGTTGGCTGTCCTGTAGCCGCCATCTTGAAATCCTCGTGTCTGAACAACGTGCCCTGGATTCCCGTTTTGCACCAGACCTCGAAAATTATCTAGTCAGTCCTGCCCAGAGCTCCAGAAACGTTTTCAGTTCTCAGACGTCACAGCAAACATGGTCTTCTCTCAGCAACCCAGTTTTTTATGCTTAGAGCACAGCAAGACTGCCCTGCTGTCTCCCGGGCCTAATTCCACATTCGGGGAGAGAGAATCCCAGTGGCCCAGTTTGCAAAAGTTGTCCATCTGGGCGAGGCCACATGGCCCAACGTGGCTGCCAGGCCTACTCCTCGGCGTGGGGGTGGGGAGCGCGAGCCCCAAGAAAAAGCGGAGGTTGGGGTGACCTGGAGAGGGTACGGGGAGACAGGAACCAGGATAGTTTGCACGTCGTGTGTCTGAAGAAATAAGAAGCGAGGTGTTTCTTGCCGCTTTCAACCCCACGTGGATAAATACGTCCCTGCAGCGGGGCCTCAAATGTCGCTCCTGGAGCTTGAGTCCTCTGGGCCGGGCATGGAATAGTCCAGCTGGAGGGACCCCAGAGCCCTGCGGGGGCACTGACACCGATGAAGTGCCCATCATGGGCCGAGCACGGGGATTGGTGATTCGCACACAGGGCCTACCTTTAAGCCTTGCATCCAGTGGCCAAGGCAGTGTGAACATTTGCATCCTACAGATGGCGACTGTGAGCACCCACTAAACCAACGTGGCAAAGCCGAAGACACAGCAGCCCCTGAGTGGCTAGGTCAGGATTTGAACAAGAACTTGCCTGGTTCAAAGTCCCGGCTCTTTGACACTCTGTGCCTCCCCTTCCGAGACCAAAGGCTGGCGAGAATTTTACCACCGTTAGACAACGACGACAAACAGCAGAGAGCCCACTTGCAGGTGGGGATGGCGAGAGGAAGGACCGAAGCGTCTGGCCCAGAGCATCTTCTTTTCTGTGTCTTAGAATCCAGTCCCCGGTCTCTGCTTTCCCGCCCCTCATGCTCTGGTTGAGGCATGCCGAGCTGTTTTCTCTTTGTGGATCTTCTCCCTTCCTGTCCCCGGCCGCTCTCAGCACGGTGAGAACAAGGACTAAAGAGTTATGGGTGTTTTTGCTGACACTTGTCTCCTCAGGGACTGTCACAGAGCTTGGCACATGGTAGATGCTCAGGAAAAAGTCATTACATGAATGACTGAGCCACACGGACCTAGATTTGAGCCCCGTGTCTATCATTTGCCAGCTGTACAGTTTTGGGAAATTCCCCTCTTGGAATTCTGTCACCTCCTCTATGAAATGGGGACAATGATCACCCTTCACAGGGTTACGCTGAGGAGCTAATGGGATAGCAGAAGGTGCCAGAAAGAGCTCATAGATGTTAGTAGTTATTTTTGTAGTTTTAATATTTTCAGGAACTTACCTCCTTACCCTTCAACGCCTTCTCACGCAGGGGAGGAGGCAGGGGAGTCCTTTCCGGTTTCCACCTATGGTCTTCCCGCTGATTCCCCAGGGCCCCCCCCGCCAGGGAAGCCCCTCACCTCTCCTCTGCTCTGGCCCCCAGATGCTGCCTGGCACATGACTGCTGCTATGAGAAGCTGAAGCGATTCGGCTGCCAGCCTGTGCTGAACAGCTACCAGTTCCACATCGCCAATGGGTCTGTGGCCTGTGAGTAGCCTTCTCTGTAGGGAAATGGCTTTGAACCTGGGCCTTTCCTAATGTCTGCCTCCCGGCAGAAGAGTGCTTTGAGACGGAAAGTGACCATTCTAGGAGTCAAAGCTTCTCGGGAGTCTTTGCTTGGTCTCTGGTCTCTCCCGTCCAGCATCCTCTGGGAGCATGGAGCAGGTGCCTGGGGTATAGTACCTGCTCAATAAATAGTGGCTGACTTGAGACGACATGGAATCTTGCAGCTTCGCCTGGCAACCGTTGCTGTTGAGAACATTCCTTCTTATGTCTGTCTTGTGTTAACAAAGCAGCTCGGCTGTCTTTCAGTTGAACAAATATTTGTTAAGGGCGACTCCACGCCAAGCACTAGTAGGTGCCACGGGGGACACAAAAGTAAATAGGAGGGGGACGGGGAAGAGAACTCACATGTCGTTGAGACCATTCAGGGAGGAGAGCAAAGGACAAGGGTGGGCAAGTACCGAGTGTCCCGCACGTGGGGCGTGGCCCCTAATATCCCGGGGCATGTTCTGGGGCTACCGGGGTGTGGGGTTTGTGTAGAGCAAGTTTGAAGAGCAAGCCCATTTGAAGTCACTGGGCTGTAGCCTTCTCTCGAATGCCGTTCATTCTGGTGGAACCAGTGGTTTGAGTGCCCCTTAGGGCGACTGGCCTCCTACCCCGCCTTGTGGAGTTGCATGAACCGCTTTCCTCCCCGTGTGTATTCGTGCTCAGCTGTGTGTTGAAGTCCACCTGTCTCCTCCCGAGGTCGGGGAACCACCACCTCCCTTCCCTTCATCTCCCCCTTAGAGAGGGTGCTCAGCGCCTAGACCCTAGGGCTCCCCAGCACCCCCCCCCAACCCAGGGCCCCAGCTCAGGACACACCCAGATTGACCGAGCAATACAGCTACACGGTCTCCCTGGTCCAGTGGTGAGACCTGAGCCATGGGAGGCTGCTGGTGGCTCAGATCCCTGCCATCTGAGGCCAGATACAGCCTGGTCTGTTTCTCAGCCTTCACAGCCTCTGGCCCCAGACACACTGTTGATGGGGAGAACCCTCTTTCCAGCATGAGCTCAAGGAGACTTCTGTGTTGGAGCTCTCTGGCCATGACTGTGCTCACACCTAAAGCAGTGTCTCTTCTGGGAGGTCCCCAAGGCCACGTACAGGAGATGGGACAGGATCAGGACCTAGTGGAGGGGCAAGGAGAGGGGGCTGGAGGAGATTGCCCTGGAAGTGTTGTTTGCTTTGGCTCACGATGCCCTCGGAGGGAGGGACAGAGTTTCTGACCACCTCTCCCCACCCCTCTGGGCCCCACTTGGTGGGATTGGGGGCGGGACAAGCCTGGCCATTGGCTGTAGGGGGGCACACACAGAAAAGGTGCCCCTGACTCTTCTCAGCCTGGCACATGGTCCTGCTTTCATATGGTTCCTTCTCATCTCTTTTCGTCTTGATCATAATATCTGTCATGTCAAGTGTTATCTTAAAGTGGTTGAAAAGTTCTCCCTTTTAGAGGAAAGACATTTGAAGAGCTCTGTCTTCTGATGCCCCCATAAAGTGCAAATACCAGGAAAGAAGGGAAAAGATGCCCTGAGGAGGGAAGTGGATTTTCAGCAGGTGCAGCCTGTGCGCGCTGTGGTCGCAGCCCTGGAGGAAGCCTCAGCCCTTTGCACCCGCTGCTGCTGCGTTCTTTTTTTTTTTTTTTTTAGCATCTTCTTTAGCACCTCTCTTCCCCCTCCCCCGTGAGGCCAGAGCCGCAGCCTGGGAGCCCAGGAGACGGAGAAGAGTGACCTGGGGGAGAGCCCGGAGCCCCTTCCCCCGAGGTGGCACACAGGAACATCTGCTTGGCACATGCTGGGCCGCAGTAGGCGGTGTGGGCAGGGACTGGGCACTGGGCTGGGAAGTTTAGGGTCTGGGCTGTGCTTTCCAGAGATGCCGCCAGGCAGTTAGCGGCTCCTGAAGCTTGAGCAGGGCCCCCACAGTCCAGAGCCCCGCTTAGGGAGTTAGCACTGGGGTGGGATGGGGGGACATCAGTATCCCCCGCCTCAGCTGACCCAGCCGGTGAGTGCCAGGTTGACCCGCTGTCCTCCCCACCCCACCTTGCCAAGCCCCTGCTCCCAAGAGTGGGGCCGGGAGCTGAGTGATCTGGGTTCTGATCCCGGGTCTGCTGCTGATACGTGCTGAGCCCACAAACCAGACACAGGTACATTCACTTACTTGCCCAGCATTGCTTGAGCGCCTGCTGGGTGCCCCTCCAAGGCCAGCGCTGTGTGGGGGCCGGGCGCAGAGCAAGGCAGCCTTGGGTCCTGCTCTCCTGGCACGCTCCAGAGCTGAAAGCGCCCTTAGAGACCCTCTAGACCCACACCTTATGGTAGTGACAGGGAGACTAAGGCCCAGAGAGGGCAAGAGTGTGATCCAAGTAACAGGCAACATTAACACGCATGTGTCTGGAGCCTTTCCAGTGCTCTGGAACACACTGCTTGGCCTGAGTTTTCTGGGCCTCAGTTTCTTTATCCATGAAATAGGTATAATAATAGCAGCAGCTGCGGTCTCTGAGCATCTGTGACATGTGCATTACATACCGCACCTTGGACCCCTGTGATACACCCCTGGGGTGGGCATGATTATCAGGAAGGACCCTGAGGCTCAGAGAGGTTAGCGGAGATGGCCGAGGTCACGCAGCCAGGAAAAGAAGAGTCACGATCCCGACCTAGGCCGTCTGCTCCCAGAACCAGCGTCCCTGCCTTACACTGCCCTCCCCAGCGACATGGGGCTGCCAGGAGTGTGGCGGCGGGGACACACTTGGTTGGAGGGCTCACACAGATGCAAGTCTTGTTGTTCTGTGGGCAGCATGCTTGTGAGGGGGCAGAGAAAGGCAGATGGTCTCGGCTCATCTATAACGCCCCAGATCTTTCTGTTCTAGTGTTATGGACCCTGCTAAGAGGCCCAGAGAGAGCACATACTTCGGGGTCTGGCAGAGCTGGGTCTGAACCCCAGCTGCACTCCTTCTAGCTGGGTAATTACACAACCACCCTGGGCCTCAGTCTCCTCGTCTGTAAAATGGGGATAAGAGCCTGCCCTTCCTAAGGTTGCTAAAGTAACCCCACTGAAGGGGCTGACCCATAGCAGGTGCTTAGGTAGTGCCTTTCCTTTTAGAAGCTGAGACTTCTTTTTGCATCAAAGTTTTCTTTTCCCCTTTGCTTTGATGGAAAAGCACCGGGATTTTCTTCATCACTGTTAGGAGGTTGCTCTGAAGCATTTCCTCTGCACCTGCATCCCCTTGCGCTAACGTCATTAACTCCCTAGAGAAGAAAAGCTCTCCCCCCACTTCGGGTTACGCTGCAGTTCAAAGAGCTGCCTTGCAAGGGTTAATGCCCCTCCCCTCCCCCCAGCCTCCAAGTTCTGAAATCCTGTACCGGAGCCTGGTCCCAGGTTGCCTAGCAACCAAGGGCTGATCTGGGATGTAGTTGGTGAGCAGGGAAGGGGAAAGGAGAAAAACAACTTGGCCTGTCCGTGTCTTTAAATGTCACCGGAAGATCCGTGCAGAGAAAGGCCTGGAACCCAAGCCCTGGGGCCAATTTGCCAGGTGGGGAAGGCTGCCCTCAGGCAACCAGGGAGGTCATTATCCCTCCTTTGAAAGGGCTTACATAAGCACTTGGAATTTGCAAGGGACTTTAAGATTAGCCCGCGGCGCCCCCTCCTCCACCCACACATGCTTGTGTGGCTTGTGCAGGGGCCGTGGGAGGCCAGCCAGGTTCCAGCCGGAGGCATGTCGGAGCCTCCGCCCTTCTCCCTCTGCCAAAGAGGGAAGGTGAACTTGAGAACCACTGGAATTTGCAGTTTGCAAAGATCTTTCTCCATCACTGCTGAATTGATCCCTCACAACACTTCCATCCCTGACACATCACCCCTTTTCCTCTCCTAGCATTGGTCTCCACCTGAAATTACCTTGTTTACTTAGGCTTCCCCTCTCCCGCCAACCCAAATGTGAGTTCCGGAGAGCAAGGAACAAGCCTGTCCTGTGGGGGCGTGGGGGCACTCATCCTCAATGGAACCCATAGAGAGGGACGCCCTTGGAGCTAAGTGATGTGGGGTCTGCTTGCTCAGACCTGTACCCCCAGGTCCTAGCCAAAAGCCAGGCACATGTTAAGAACTCAGGACCTGTCGGTTTGATGAGTGAATGAACGAAAACCTCATGAGATAGTTAACATAAGTATCTGTTTCCTGATTTGAAAGCGGAGGACACAGGCTTGGGGACACGCAACTTGCCTGAGGTTCTAAAGCACACACAGGTGGTGGGTCTGGCCTGAAAACCAGGCGTCCCGGGTGCTGGGATGGGGAACCTTTCCCTGACCCACAGACCGTGAGCGTCCAGGCAGGCAAGCTGTAGCACATAGCGATGGAGTGTTCATTGCGTGTTCAGAGCTGAAGACGTACGATGAAAACACAAACTCCCTGGGCAGAAAGAGCCTGCCTTCTGGGAGGAGTCCAGCTCACAAAATATTCAGAAGTAAAGTACACTCAGGTGTTGACCAGTGCTATGACAAGGTGACAGGCTACAGAATGATGACAACAGAAGGAGGGAAGGCTGGCTACTCCAGGTGGCCTTTGGCTAGTGTGGCAGGAGCAGAGGCAGCGGACGGCCGGGGCTGGTGTCGCACAGGGGAACGGGTTCCTTCGTGGGGCTTGGGGGAGGGGCAGACAGGGAAGGAGCTCACCGCCTCCTCCAGTGGCAGGGGAGGCTGTCAGAGCATTTGAAGCAGGAAATGATAGCTCTAATGTTGCTCTAGAAAGATCACTCTGACCACTGTCCGGGGTGGTTGGGGAGCAAGGGAGGAAAGGTGGGGCGGTGCCAGTGAGCTGCTTCAGGAGCACCGGGGAGAAGCTACCACAGATAGTAAAGTGGAGGGGAGAAGTGTCAGATGCTGGGTGCCACGGAGGTAAATTGTCAGGGCCTGCTGATGGGCTGGATGTGGGGTGGGAAGGAAAAAGAGACCGAATCCAAGGTTCTGGGCCGGGGCGGCCACATGTAAAGTGTCGTGTATTGAGCTTCTGCAAATGGGGAAGAAACAGCTGTGAGAACACAGCAAGGAGTTCAAGATGCGAATCAGACACCCACCAGTGAGGGAAGTTGGGTGGACCCGAGCACATTGGAGTATTGAGCTCAGGGGGGACACTGGGCTGGGATGAGAACCCGAGAGTCATCGGCACTGTGATCGGTATTGAAGGCCCTGAGATCGAACCAGAGACTCAGGGAGAGAATTTGGAGAGCAGGGAGGAGGCCTGGGATGCAGGCAGGTGGCGGCCTCGGCAGGAGGCTGAGTTCACGGAGGGCAGCGATGTGGAGCATCCTGCTTCATCCTATTTATGGGAGTCTGTCGTGGAATGAGAAAGAATGCCCTGAAGCCATGTTCCTCTCTCCTGCCTCAGTTTCCCTGCTAGCAAACTAGAAGATGCAGGAACAGATTTGGGTTTGTCCTTTGAAAAGATGACTTGCAAACAGGGCATTTCTCGCCTTGGGGCTGCCTCTCCTTCTGGGTCTTAACAGGCCTGGTCCTGCCATGGCTGTGGGATGCCCCAGGAATGAGAGTCCATGCCATCGACCCCTGCTCGGGATCAGTTCCAGCAAGCCTGGGGCCCAGGGGAGCATCAGAGGTCACACTGCGCGTCAGGAGAGGGTCCTACTCCATGCATCGGCAAGGACAGGACAAAGTGAGAAAGGGACAGGAAAGTGAGTGAAAAGACAAAGGAGGTGTGGAGAAGTGAGACGGTAAAGAAGAAGAGAGGAACAGAAGACAGAGATAACCAGGAGGCCAAGGCAGAGTGAGAAAGGTGTCTCAATTCAGGCTTCCAGAAAGACAGCGCCGGGGTGAGTGACAGCACAGGGTGCCAGGCCCTTTCCGGAGGAGAGCCAGGCTGAAGGGGGCAGGGCCCTGCACCCTGAGAACACCAGCCACGAGACCAAGTGGCGGACCCTTGGCCCCTGCAGACTGTGGCGGCCACCTGGGAGGGAAGCAAGGGGCATGCGCGAGGCAGTAGAGGCGAGAGACCCAGAGGGGATGGGGCGTGGCTTGGGAGGGGCTCCCGGGGGAGCTGGGGCCTGGAGGATCCTGGAGGATGCTCACAGATGGAAAGGGGGAACACGAGGGCAAAGGTGACCCAGGTGTCAGGGAGGGTGGGAGCGGCGGGAGCCCAGAGCCAGGGGCGCGAGCATTCCTGGCCCATTTCCAGTGGGTGAGTGGAGGGCGCAGCTGAAGCGTGGGGTGGGTGTCGACGTGCCTTGAGAAATCAAGTCTCCAGGGAGACGTGGGAGGACAGCTTGCTGCAGGAGTTGGACTTTGGAGGGAGAAAGGCAAACAAACAGAGGACAGTCAGCACTGGATCCAACTTCAAAGGGCTCTTCTTCCCGGATGCACCACTGCCATCACCAGAAGCTCGTAGGGAGCACTCCGTGCATGCTGCAGCCAAACCACTCTCCCTGTAAACAGGGAACTGGGGTGCAGTTCTCTAGAAAGGGGAAGCCACAACCACACACACACACACACACACACACACACACTCTTCAGCTCCAGTAACTAAATAAAAGATCCCCATCTAGTGGTAGCTCGGCCAAAGGGCAGACACTCAATCCCAAAGGCCCGGAGGGGCTTCATTCGCTTATCAGGGACTGTCGGTTGAGCACCTATGACGTAAGGAGCATTTGCTCCGCATGCTGGGCATACTGTGACAGACGAGACGGGCAAAGCCCCAGCTTCACAGAGCTCACACTCCATTGAGGAGGGATAGACGGAAGCAAGTGAATACTCAAGAGATGTGCGGGTTGTGCAAAGCACGATGAAGGCAATAAACGGGGATGCGCGGGAGGGGGGCTCCTGATCAGGGGTCAGGGAGAGCCTGTCTGAGGAGGGGACATCTCATCCCAAACGATGAGATCCTGGTGAGAAGTGTTTTAGACAAGGAGAACGGTGAGAGCAGAGTCCCAGGACAAGACCGAGCCAGACCTGTGACAAAGTGGCCAGTGTGCCTGGAGCAGAGCAAAAGGCAATGGCGACGGACCAGTTGGGGAGGCCGGATCATAGCAAGGCTGCCCTGGAGACCCCGGTGAGGATTTGGACGTCCTTCCCCAAATACTAGGAAATCCAGGGGCTTGAAGCAGGAGAGTGGCCCTGATCCAGGCTGCAGTTTAAGAAAGTCCCTGTTTGTTTCTTCCCATTAGGGAGGAAGGTGGTGATAGGGATGGGGGGAGGGGGGTAGCGGCCAAGAAGGTGGAGACAAGAGGGCGGAGAGCGAAGTATTTTAAACAGAGAAATCAGCGGCGCTGGCTGTGGACTGGATGTGAAAAGTTGGAAGGCGGGTGGGGGGAGCCCAGGCTGCTGCTCGCTTTCTGGCTCGAGTGGGAGGGGTGACGTCTGCGAGCTTTGAGCGTGGGTGAAGGCCGGGTTGGTGGGTGGGGGGAATGCTACTTCAAGTGTTCCTTTTTGAACGTCTTAAGTTGGAGATGCCTAAGGCGTCCGAGAGAGATGGCCAGCAAGCAGCTGGACATAGTGAGTCCTGAGAGAGGGGGTCCCGTGCCCTTGGCCTGCGCACTAACTCAGGGCGCCCCTCCGTGCAGCCCCCTCCCCCTGCCCTCCTCATTTCCTTCCAGGCTTCTCTTCCCTCCCGTCCTCGTGGCATGTCCAGGTGTGACTGGGGACACAGGGAAAGGATGAAAGAAAAGGACTCCCCGTTTCTTCCCTTTCTATTTTCAACCCCCGACCCCTTGTAGCAAGCCCCCTGTTCTCCCCAACCTTAGGACCAAACGGAACCCCCCCCCCGGTGGCTCTCTGTCTCTCTGCAGGTACATGTGCCCTCAGTCCCGGCGTCAGCTGTCTCTGTGGGCTGCGGGCATGCGAGTGTGACAAGGAGTCTGCGTACTGCTTCAGAGAGAGCCTGCCCACCTACGAGAAAACCTTCAAGCAGTTCTCCACCCGGCCCCACTGTGGGAGGCGTAAACTCCAGTGCTAGGCAGCCACAGGCCCCTGGCCGGTCAGCATGTGTTCCGGAGTCACCCTCCCGGGAAGCCTTCTCATGCCGTCCCCAACAGGCTCCAATGGTGGCTGCAGCCACCATTCAGCACAGGGCCTAGGGTACTCCTTCATCACTCGACACCAGAGGGCTGCAGACCAGCAATGGAAAAGATAAGACCCTGGCACGCGAGGGAGGGAGACTGCCCGTTCACATGTACACAAATAAATGATGCTTTCTGCTGGTAGTAAGTGCTAAGAAGCAGTACAGCAAGGTGACAGGGTAGAGAGACGTTCCCAACCCCCATCTGGGAATTCCCAGGAGGGCAGAGGACCCAGGATCTGCCCTAAACTCCCCCTCCGCCCCCACCCCAAAATCAGGATGCAGGGCGGACTTGGGAATGGGGCACACGACCCAGATCCAGCCGGGGACAGAACAGGGACCCTGCAAAACAGGGATCCAGCCAAGGATCCGAGAAGCATGCTTTGGACTTTTTTCTCATTTGCTTGGGTTCTGCTCTCTGAAATCCCTCCGGTGGCAAAAATTAAGGCCACTTTCACCTCTCAAGAGACAGAGCGTGAGAACAGCCACATCCACTCCACGTGGATGTCGGGGCCAGGAAGACGTCAAAAAATTGGGGAAAGATGGCCTCGGAAGAGTGCGTCAGAGGGACCCGAAATTTCCATCCGAGTTCAGGAGGCCCTGGAGATATCAGACTTCGATGCTAACGAACACCAAAGTCACCTGACGTGGGCGGATTCTGTTCTTTGTCACGCCCACGTGGCATGGTAGGTTGCAAAATCGGCCGCACAGTTGTCCTCTCTGGAGGCTATGCCTCTCTGTATCCTCGCCTCTCGTGAAAGGAACGCTCGGCGTTTCCCATCAGGAAGTAGAGTCTGCTCCTCCCAGTGGTTGAATCTAAACTCTGCGCTGACCTCGTGAATTACTTTGGTCGACGGAACGTAGTGGAACGTATGAATGGTCGGTCTGCCAGTTCCCGAGCCCAGGCCTCAGCCCAGGTCTCAGGACATCTGGCGCTGCTGAGAACAAGCCTGGGCTGGCCCGCTGGCAGACAGGGGCGAGAGTGTCAGTCCGGCTGTCTCAGCTCAGACCTCAGACGTGTAAAAGCACCCAGCCAAGGTCAGGCACGCCCACTCATTGCCGACCATGACCCACGAGAGAAGCTAGCTGGAACCAAGGCAACCGCCCAGCTGACCCCAGGCTAAGTGGCCGATTGCCGAACTGTGAGCTGCATAAAGGCTGCCGTTTTAAGTCACTCAGTTGTGGTGTGGTCTGTTATACAGTTAGTACTCGCCGGTCTTCGTTCACGGCTTGCTGAGAACTGTGACCAGTTCTCCGCACTGCGCTGCACGGGGAGGCCACAAAACGTTGTGCACGTGGCCCCTGCCCCTCACCTTGTAGGTCTGGGAGGAGAAAGGCTGTGATCAAATATAATAAAGACAAACGCACAAAGGGCTGTAATCACACAGTCATCCAACAGACGTTTATTGAGCCCCCACTACGTGTCAGACACAGTGCTGGGCAGTAACGATTCAGAGATTTAAAGAAAACAAACCACATCAGGTCTGAATATCCTGGGGAGAACTTCGAGAGCCATAGCAGCTTTTAGAAGTTCAAGTTCAGACACTTACAATCTGGATTGGGTGATGCTGTCACTGATGTGAGGACAGAAAGGGAAGCCACGGGCAGGTGGTCAGCAGAGGGTCTGGGAGCCATGGCTCCTGGGCTCTGCTTTGCTCAGCTGGCAGAGTCCAGTGGTAAATTCGTCTGCCTTTCCTTCCTCCCTCCCTCCCTCCTCTCTCCCTTCCTTCCTTCCTTCTTCCCTTCCTCCCTCCCTCCTCCCTTCCTTCCTCCCTCCCTTCCTTCCTTCCTTCCTTCCTTCCTTCCTTCTTCCCTTACTCTCTTCCTCCCTCCCTCCTCCCTCCCTTCCTTCCTTCCTTCCTTCCT
>NW_026057585.1:90154497-90225261 GCF_023721935.1 Panthera uncia
TCCTTCCTTCCTTCCTTCCTTCCTTCCTTCCTTCTTTCCTTCCCTGCACGTGCTGTAGTGATTGCAACAAGAGGAGCTTGAGATTGACGGGCATTGGTCAACTTAAAGGGAGGTGGTTGCAGAAGGGCGGGTGTGCAACTAGTGGGGCCGGGTCCAAGCCAGGCCCCTCCCCTCCTAGAGGGGTTCTGGCCACAGCAGAGGCCAGCTCAGGACTCTAGATGTATCTAGCCATGTGCCACGGAGGAGGAAGAGAGCCAAGGCTGCCTTCAGCATGGGGCACGGGGGATCCAGTGAGACATCCAGACTGCCTTCTTCTCCCTGGGCATGACTCCTAATGTCTAAAATCGAGGGAATGGGCCCGTGCTGGCATCCAAGCCCCACTCAGTTCTGAGAGGCGCAAGGTGCGACTGCAAAGGGATGTCATTGACTTTCACCGGGAAAGCCTGCTCTCTTGGAAGGACAATCACTCACCCATCAACAAGTACACTCTCAGGGCCTACTCCAAGCCAGGCCCTGTGCTAAGAGCAGAGAAGGAAAGATGCGTCAGACTCCAAGTGGCTCTCAGATCAGGGGAACACAAGTCAACAGACAATCACAAAGCAGGCTGGGGAATGTTGGAACGGGGTCAGCGCGGGGTGCAAGGACACCATCCGGGGAGGCCAGGCCAGGCTTCCCAGGGGAATGCTGGGGGTCTGACATCTCATCTGCAAGCCGAGACATGAAGAGGAACTCCGGGCAGATGGATGGCAGGTAATCAACATGCGTGCAAGCGAGCGCCTCTGCCACCTGCCTCTCCCCATCTCCGCGGAGGGGCCCCTCCTCCATCTCGGGCCCCCCCAACCCCCCGCCCCGCACCGGCCAAAAATCTGCATGTCAAATTCTTTCTCTCATATCTCACATCCCACATCCAATCTGTTGGCTCTCCTTTCAAAATAAACCTAGACTCTGTATGTATTTATAAAATACTTAGTAAAATGCACACATTAAAAAAAAACATAAAACGAGAGAGGAAACATCTAGCATCTGACCACTTCCCACCACCTTCACGGCTGCCATGTTGGTCTGGGCGAACATTACCTGGGCCATGGCAAATGCTCTTCCTCATTCTCTCTGCCTCCACCCTTGGCCTCTGGGATCTCTTCACACAGCAGCTGGTCTGCACAGAGCCTGGCCTCTGGCCATGTCCCTGCCCTACTCACGTTCTCCAGTGGCTTCTCATTTCCCTCCAAGAGCCAATGTCCTCCCGGTGCTCGGGAGGTCCCCACGCCCCCTACTTCTTGACTCACCGCCTATACTCTCTCCCCACACCACGTGAACTACTCTGGCCTCCATGCTGTTCCTTGAACACACTCATCACCCTCCCTCCCGAGGACTCTGCCCTCTGCCTGGAAGTTGCTTCCCATACAGCTCCCTCCCTATCTCCCCCAACTTTGCTGGAATCCTACCTTCTTCATAAAGCTGACGCCAACCACCCAGTCTAATACCTCCCACTCCCCATTGGCATTTCTCATCTCCCTTGCCCTGCCCTTCCAGTCCTCTTCTCTGTTACTCAGTGCACCACACAGTCTCCTATGCTTGTTTGTCCGCCCCGCTAGAATGGAAGCTCATGAGGGCAAGAATCTTTGTTCTTTTTTTTTTTTTTTTAATCATTGATGTCTATGTTGAGAGGGACAAGTGGTCAAGAAAGAATGTGGAATGCAAAGGAATTACAAGTCTCTCAGAGTGGGGAGCGTGGAATGTGGGGAGTGGTTTTCCAGAGCCAACGAAAGTGAGGAGGTGGGAGGACTGGGCTAAGGCGAGCCTTATGGTCCCCCTGAGAAGTCCGGGCCCAATCCTGGGAGTAACGGGGGTCCCCACGTTCTCTGCAACCCAAACCACTTCCACCCCCCTGCATGAACCTCGGCAGCTCAAGCATCTTGAGCCCCAGAGTCCTCATGGGCAACCTAGACGCCTGAGACTGTGGCAGGTGGCAACAGGGAGGGCACACGTGGAGCTGGCAAGGGTTCAGTGACATTCCTTCCCTTAGCCACTTGGCCCTGTTGGAGGGAGCGCCCCGCCTCGAAGGGGACAGGCTCTGAATGTAGTTGTATTTTTACAACAGCTCTCTATAGCTTTTCCCTGGCTGTCTCTTGTTGTCTGGTGAAGCTGTCAGCCGGTGAGGGAGGTGGGGTAGGGGACACACCCTCCGCCTTGGGCAGGCGTTGGGCTCCGTGCCCTACTGGGGAGAAGCTGTCACTGCTTTGGGCCCACTGTGCGCGTGTGGGCTGAGTCTGTGGAGTCACTGTCCCCCATTCCCGCTCCTGGGGTGTCTGTGAAACTGTGAAAGGCATAGGGACGAGCAGATGTGGAGAGTGAGGCATATGGCCGTGTGGGCGTGGCTGTAGGTCTTAGAGGGGGGCAGCGGGCCGGGTGGCGAGCGAGGTGACTGGGTTTCTGGGTCAGCGAGTGCCCCGGCTGGGATGGGTCAGGCACTACTGAGCTCCCTGGGAAGTGGAGTCACATCTAGCTGGGAGAACGAAGCAGGGGCATGGCCCAAGCCCCGGGACCCTGAGTGGGGAGAATGCGCCCCCCTGCCCACCCAAGCAGTCTCCGGGTAGCTACCCTCGAACACAGAACACCCGACGCAACTTCAGGCAGCTACTGTGCAAAACTCCAATTTGTCTCAAGACCACACAACTAACAGGTCCAGAGCAGGGGACTTGAGTCCAGCGCAGCCAGATTCTGTCCCCTCCCCTCTAGCCGAAGGTTCCCCTCAGCAGGCTTGTCCCAGAAGGAATCCAGAACTGGAGCGACTTAGAGGAGGGGCAGTAGCCAAGGAGGCTGCTGCAAGGGGTTAAGTACTTGCCCTAGAGGGAGGCCTGGGTTCTGGTTCGTCGTGCAGTTTCATTCATTCTTTCATCCCCTGCACGGATATCCAGCGTGGGAGACTGGGCTGAGCACTGTGGATCCTGTTGGAGTAGGAGGGGTTTCCCCTCAATGAGCTCTCGCAGCCCAGATGGGGTCACACAGGTGATAAGAGGACAGTGAGGGGCGGGGAGCCCAGATTCAGGCACACCTGGGGGCACCCCATCCAGACCGGCTGGTCAGTGAAGCCTTTGGACCTACCAGAAGTGGGAGTTGGCCGGGCAAGGTAGGGAGGAGGGGAGGGGGCTCCAGGCAGAGGGACCGGTCTGAGCAGAGGCCAGGAGGGAGGCTGGTGCTGGGAGGACGGGAGCAGAGGTGAGTGCAGAGCAGGCATGAAGCTGGAGGGGGCCGGGGGTGGGGGAGACGAGGGGGACAGTGAACCATGAGGCTGGAGAGAAAGTTCCCGTCTGGGGAACTGGAAGGAAGCTGGAGGAAGGATGACCTCACCCTCACACAAGACCCTCTTCTTTCTGGGTCTGATTTTCTCAGGGTATCGAAAACCCAAATTAGGGTACATCTGCCCCTTCCAGAGGCTCTTTCTCATCCACTGTCTTATTTAAAATTTTTTTTAATGTTTATTTATTTTTGAGAGAGAGAGACAGAGTGTGAGCGGGGGGAGGGGCAGAGAGAGAGGGAGACACAGGATCCGAAGCAGGCTCCAGGCTCCGAGCTGTCAGCACAGAGCCTGACTCAGGGCTCAAACTCACGAACTGAGAGATCATGATCTGGGCCGAAGTCACAGGTGCCTGCCTCTCGTCCATTGTCTTACTGGTCATCAGAGGGGTCCCAGGAGTTATTCATCCCCATTTCACAGACTACAACAGAACTTCCAAGAGGGCAGGTAGGCTGGAGCTCGAACCCATGTTTTCTGATTCAAATCTCTTATTTCCCATTCCAGTTCTCAAGAGGAGGGGGCTGCCCGGATGCTGCTCCGAAGTCAGGGTTCAAACCCTGCTTCCTCTGCATGACCTTGAACCTCTCCTTTTATAAGCAAAGCTATTACCGGCCCCCACCCCACAGGGTAGCTCAGAGGATTGAATGAGATAGCACACACAAAGCTCTAAGCACAGTGCTTGGCATACAGTAAGTGCTTAATAAACCCCCACTCTCCATACTGGGCCCTGACATCCTGAGAGCCTGGACAGCCTGCCCAAGCAGAGGTGGGTGTTCCAGCCATGTGGCTGTCGGCAGGGCCCGGCGCCTATGAGCCTCCACGTCCTGAACTTGGCTTGTTGTCACCGTTGGTGGCATCAGCTTCTTGTTAGAAAGCCACAGCTAGGTAACTGACAGCCAGTGCTACTGTGCCAACCCCTGGGGAGGAAAGGGCCGCCTGTCTGCATGCACAGTCCAGTCCTGGGCATACAGGGGTGGCGGCTCCCAGGCCCCGCTGAGACCAAAGCTGGGCAGGTGCCAGGTGCCTGGATGTGGGTTTGGGGTTAGAAGTGCTACCCAGAACCTTCCTACTGCCTCTGTCCCCTCCTCCCTCTCTACCTCTCTCCCTCCCCACCTCACACCCATAAACAGGGAGCCAGATTTTCTTGCTAAGCCACCGCTTCACTTTGGCCAGGTTTCCATTTTGGGGAGGATGTCCCCCATGAATGTTCACTAGCTCCTTCTTCCTTCTACTTACTGCTTTTTGCCCATCTGGCCCCAAGGACTTTTGGTCTCACCCACCAGCCAAGGGCACCAGTCACCAGTGCTGGCAGTTTCCATTCCCCACGCCAGGCCCTGTGCTGGTGCATCCGTGGCCTCATTTCATCCTCAAACCCTACAATGTGCTCTTCATCATGATCCGCATTTTACAGGAAAGAGAAATGGAAGCTGTGTGTGTGTGTGTGTGTGTTGGGAGGTGATGCGCTCAGGGCCATGTGGCCTGTGAGTGGCAGAGCCAGGGATGCCCCCAGTCTACTCTTTGTGGGAGATGGCATTGATGGCACTAAAGGATGGCAGAGTGATGCTGAGCATGTCCTGTGCCCTCCTGGGCATCGCTGGTCTGGGTCCCTTAGCAGAGGGGCAGGAGGTGTGGAGTGCGGCATGGGCAGTGACCTAGAATGACCACTAGGTGTCACTCGAGGTCTAGAAAAGAGTCGGCAACCCCTCCCTGGAGGGCTCTGAAGAATGGGGTAGAGGGAGCAGTGCTTCCGGAAAATGCAGAATTCTGACCTAGATCTGGGCAGAGATGCTGATGTGGAAAATCAGAACTGGAGAGAAGTTCAAGTGAAAACAGACTTCCTTCAAGAACTATCGCAATAAGGGGAAAGAGAACTCAGTATAGAACTGGGCTCCGCTGAAGCCAACAAAGGAAAGTCGGGATGTACAGCCAAGGACAGGGTCGGGGGGTTGGGGGTTCAGTAGATGGAGAATCGTTAAGATGGTGGAAGGGTTCTTGCTAAAGTGACCTAACGAGTTCTTGCTGAAGGCAGGCCTGGTGACCAGACATCACCTGGGCAGGGGGTTGGGGGGGTGGAGGGGAGGGTGAGGAATTTGACCAGATATTGAGGGTTGGGTGGGGGTTCTTGCTAAAGTGACACAGCAGAGTTCTTTTTTTTTTTTTTTTTAATTTTTGAGACAGAGAGAGACAGACCATGAGCAGGGTAGGGGCAGAGAGAGAGGGAGACACAGAATCCGAAGCAGGCTCCAGGCTCCGAGCTGTTAGCACAGAGCCCAACGCGGGGCTCGAACCCACGGACTTAGAGATCATGACCTGAGCTGAAGTCGGACGCTTAACTGACTGAGCCACCCAGGCGCCCTGACACAGCAGAGTTCTTGCTACATGGTGGCAGTGCAGGAGATGGACTCAGAAGCCCAAAGGTCAAGTTGAGGAGAGGTCTCAGAGGACCCTGACTAAGGTCTGGTCAAGGAGAGGGTCTTGATCAGTCCCCATTTTTGTTCAAGGAAAGAAAAGACATTCTCCTTTCTGAACAGCATGAGTCCGTTTCTCATCAGTCTCTTTGCTCGGAAGTGACCAGCAGAACCATCTGTTAGACTTGGTCTTAGTGGATGTTTGCTAGACCCTGCAAAGTACCAGCCATTTAAATGAGGGAGATTTCTATGCACATCAAAGAAAACCAAATGGCCGGAGGAGACGAAACCCCATCTCTGCATCCAGAAGGCAGCTGGTCAAGATTTCTAGATGCTGAACCTGGAGCATCTTCAGATGGTTGAAGTGAGGACAACAGAGGCAATCCCAAGGACTTCCTGGTTTGTGGCTGGAATGTCACTGGTGATGGCGCGCTCATCAGTGTTCCGGTCACACCTATTTCTTCCAGAAGAACATGGAAGCGTCCAGCCTCTGCTCACAGGGCCTCTCTAGATTACTCCCAATAAGTACCCCAATCTGGGCATGGGGTTTAGTTCTCAGTGACTCCAGGTCAGCAAGAAATGTCAGTTTGGAGAGTTGTGGTTAGATCTCAGAGGAAACTAGACAAATTGACAGAATATGTACTTGGCAGGATCCAGCCCGGCTTACAGGTAGGTAACAAAGTAGACAGGAAAATGGAGTTTCACCAAGGAGGGGGGGGGCGGGTAAAAACAACTCAAAGGCAATGAACAGAACTATAATTTAATAACCCACGAGTATGCGCCATGGTTTCCCATTGAAACATTGAAAACCCATCACTATAGTCACCCTTCTTTTTGATTCCTGTTCACACAATATGTCTGATCCCATTAGATTTGGCATGAATTTTCACGCAAGGGCAGCAAGAGTGGCGATTGACCACATAGGCCTTTTTGACTTTGCTTTGTTGGAATCTTTCATAAGGGAATCTCAGACTAGACCTTTAAAAGCTTCTCAAGGCTAGGAAGCAAAGCTAAGAACTCACAGCCAGACTTTTCTGGCAATACCTACAGATTTGGGTGAATTCCACTCCTCTCAAGGTCTCAAATATATTCCAAGATTCCTGGGTGGCAAGGAAGTGACCCTCCTTCCCCCCTCAATGCTGGGAGCCTGTAAAGCCAGGTATGAGGCTCGTTTTTCCAGGAGAGCTTTGTAAGCATTGGCTCCATAAATCAACTCTAGCTGCTTACATTGTGTTTCATGCACCTAATTCTCAAATATGACATTCCAGCCAAGGCCTTGGGAATATAGCCAGTTTCCAATGATGTTCCATCATAAGGAAACTGATTCCTACTGAACTTATGCAAATAATTATATTGCCACAAAAATAAGAATACTCAATACGAGTTTCTATATTCTCGAGGGATCAGGTAGGGAGAAAAGATACATGTTGTTTCTGTTTGCAAAATTACCATGCACTAAATTGCCATGACTTATAGATAGCTTGAAATAAGAGGGAAATGAGTTCTTTAAATCTAGAAAAGTAGAACATTAAAAAACAAAACAAAACAGTACTGTTCTAAGAGAGAACTGAAATCTTCCTTCACTGGTTAATTCAGTCCCATGTAATTAATTCTTGTTCTCCTTGATCTTGTGTTAACAATTTGATGAACTCATTAACTTCTCCGCTAGTTCTGGAAACCCTTACTCAGATCAGTGATGTGATCTAAAAGTTATTCGATGTCATCAGAAGCCTGTTTCCCAGAAAACCTGTCCTAGTCTCTTCCAGGAGTTTCTGAAGGAGCTCTCGCTAATGAAGATTTTGCCTGCCAGCAGATTGTGTGAGGTTTCAAGAAAGCATCAGAGAAAAACTTACTCTCTGTAAATGACAAAAGGCTTAAAATGGCCACTGTTAAAGATCTGATGAGAGTTCATTATAATGCAATTAACTGACAAAGGAATGTACTTTTCTCTGGGCCATAGGACACAAGAAGATAATAACTAGAATGATGATGGATGATGTTATGCCAGGACATCTCATAAGCAGCAAAGCATTGACAAATTTTCATGTACTTCATGAAATTTCTGAAATATCTTTTTAATGTTTATTTATTTTGAGAGAGAAAGAGCATGAACGCAGGCATGAGAGTGTGAGCAGGAAAGGGGCAGAGAGAGAGGAAGAGAGAGAATTCCAAGCAGGCTCTGGCTGTTAGTGCAGAGCCTGACGTGGGGCTTGATCCCATAAACTGTGAGATCAAGAGTCCGATGGTTAACCACAGAGCCACCCAGGCACTCTGGTTAAAGCACTTCTGATTTGACAATGCCTGCTGTACAATTCAACATGTCAAGGCAACCAAATTATTTTCCACATCTGTCTTTTTACAAGGGGAAACATCAAATCCTTGGAGATTTTCCAGGGACCCAGTTCGAGGTCAGTTGAAGATCAAGATTTCATTTAGGAGTTGATTTTGGGGGAAGACAAAATTGTCAACCATGTAAAAACAACACAACACAAAACAAAACAAAAAAAAAACCCTAGCTTTTTTAAAAGTGAGAAGCCTATATTCTCTTCAATAATCAATAACATGACATGGTTAGTGTAAGCCCACGAAATTATTCTGATAAAACAAAACCTTTGTGTCCTAGGTAGCTTTACCTAAAAGGAGAAGAAAAATCTTCTGTAGTATCTTAACAGAGATCAGACCGATAATCCAAGAAAACTTTGTTGTTTCAAAAGAAAGAAAACCAAATTCTAATTCTGCATCTGTACACTATGAGTCTCATTTTTAAAGCCTTATAAATAAATCAGTTCAATCTAAGCCAGCTTGACCACACATTAAATTCTTTTTCCACAAACCCTCCACAACTTTCTGTAGTCACTCAAATGTTTTGTTTTTTGTTTTGTTTTGTTTGTTTTTGTCCTATATTTTCCTCTTTCTCATTCTAGAACAACTTTTAAGCAATCTCCGAACAGTTTGTACATCGAAGAGAGAATTTCTCTCCTTTCTCCTTAACAGAAATATATCCCACATTCTTCCATATTTTATATAGTTTTTTTCTTCACCCTTATTATTCCTAGAAATTTCTATCAGTCATTTATAGATATTGATTCAAATTCTTAACTGTTAGTAATCTTAAGTTCCAGTAAAAACAAGGAAATAGACAACTGCTTACCGTTTGCTATAGAGCAACATTCTATTAAGTCAGTAAACTTTGTGAATATACCTTCTCACCATTTCTAGAAACATTTGCTTCTTCTAGTATGACCTTTCATGTTTATTAATGGACTCAAAGATATTTTCTTTATACCAGATAAAATAAAAAGCCAAAATATATGAGCCGAAACTTGTGTTTAGTAAATAATGTCTTCGTGGTTTATCTGGCTGAGAAATGATTTAGGTATTTAATGAATACCTGCTGCTTAATTTAATTTAGCATAACTCTTAAGATTGCAAACTACTAAAAAAAATCTGGACACTGTTTTTAGGTGGGCATATTCTAACATTATGCAAAACTAGCTAGCATTTCGAGCTATTTCCCTGTTAACTATTTTGACAGCCCATGCAAGCTAGACAAGGATCATAAAAACAAAAGCCTAAAAAAGTTAAAGACGCAAGTTTTCTTTTACTGCTATGCTTGATCTACATGAAGTAATGGATATGAAGCAATTCATCTTGACAGTGCGTTTACTTATACATTTGTTCTTAGGTTCAATTTAAAATTTGTATAATCTTAAACATCTAGTCGGTATGACAGTCCCTTATTTAACTGCTAGACCCAAGTTGAGATAATCACAGGGTGTTGTATGTAAGTGATGAACCATGGGAATCTACCCCCAAAACCAAGTGCATATTTTACACACTGTATGTTAGCCAATTTGACAATAAATTATATTTTAAAAATAGTAAGTAAATACTTAAATTAATAAACTTTAAAAAAAGATTTGTTCAAATCATATGAGCTTGAAAAATATGTGGGTTAGTTTCTATATTTCGGGGTGTTTTAGGAATACTTAATTTCATTTTAATGGTTTGGTTTTCTTTAAGTAGTTTCTACACCCAACGTGGGGCTTGAATTCACAACCCCAAGATCAAGAGTAACATACTCTACCAACTGAGCCAACCAGGTGTCCCTCTAGGAATATGTATTTTTTAATATTTATCTATTTTTGAGAAAGAGAGGGAGAGCGTGAGACGGGGAGGGACAGACAGAGAGGGGGACAGAGGATCTGAAGCTGGCTCCAAGCCGTCAGCACAGAGCCAGATACAGGGCTCGAACTCAGGAACCCTGAGATCATGACCCGAGCCAAAATCAAGAGCTGGACACCTAACCGACTGAGCCACCCAAGCACCCCAGAATACTTAATTTATAGAAGTGCTGATTTATATCTAAGCCATTTTGAATAGAACTCCATTAAGGGATTTCATAAATTAATTTGATAATGCCATGTTGAGTAGAAAAATACCACATCATACACACACAAACTGACATGACACAGAGATCTTCTGGGTTTCACTCTAAAATTTTAGCCATGAATCAGTAAAATGTAGTGATGCAAGATCCCTGGTTGATATAAAATAGTTAGATCTCCTCTTTATTCCATTATATATATATAATATATATGTGTAATATATATTATATATATATATGTATATATATATATAACTTTATTTATTTTTGAGAGAGAGACAGAGTGTGAGCAGGGAGGAGCAGAGAGAGAGGGAGACACAGAATCCGAAGCAGGCTCCAGGCCCTGAGCTGTCAGCACAGAGCCCGATGTGGGGCTCGAAACCACGAATTGTGAGATCATGACCTAAGCTGAAGTCGGCCTCTCAACCAACTAAGCCACCCAGGAGCCCCTCCATTTTATATTTTTTATCTGAATTGGGTTTCTGGCAGATGGTACGTTAAGGTTGTTTATTCAATGAAAGCTGAAGCTTTTAACCAATGTTTGTGGAGGAGACTTTTAAGCTTTTCAGTTGCCCTGATGTGTACTTCTCAGGAGGCCATGGAATACATTTTAGGGGAGACATTGAGGGGACATCAGCAGCCACCTG
Organism: Panthera uncia; assembly: GCF_023721935.1. Lineage (NCBI taxonomy): Eukaryota > Metazoa > Chordata > Mammalia > Carnivora > Felidae > Panthera > Panthera uncia. The sequence continues at coordinate 90,165,238 of NW_026057585.1, forward strand.
GATGTCTCCAAAGCCCATAAGTGGATAAAATATCCCAACTATTTCCAAAGAGCGTTTTCCTTCTTAGTTTCAAGTAGTTGCTTGAGAGTCCCTTGAGAACCCACGATGGGGGAAGGGAGCTGAATATTCAAATGCCCAAAGGAGTGGAATAGGTAGGGGAAAATTCTGGCAAAAGGAGACAGAGGGAGGGAGGAGGCAGAGGTTTGAAGGGGTCCCATCAGCAGATTCAAGGGACCTACCTGAAGGGAGAATCAAAGGCTGTAGGAGGAGAGATGGGAGAAGCGAGGTCTTAGAGGGAGCAGTGAAGTCACAAATTTGGCAGAGGTTTGGAATGAGGGGCTTCAGGCGACTGAGAAGTTTCCTTGGAAGAAGCAGGATCAAATAGAATAGAGAGGCTTGCCAAAGAGCCAGGAAAGATATCCCAGTCTCGGGAGTCAGGGAGGGAATCCCCACTCAAAAGAAAGCCAGGAAGAAAGACTTTGAGCCCGGTAGGTATCTGTCAAACAAAGTACTGTCATCCAGCTTCACAGAGCAAACTCAGAACCTTAAGAACCAAAGCCTTATCTTTGCTGTACTTCAGTGGACATTTACCTGGAGCGCTGACTCAGCAGTTGGGCTCACAAGAGATCCCCGGTCAATCACTCAGGACTGAAGACAAAGGCTCCCAGACGTCCACCTGGGGTCCCGGGGTGAAACGACCAGGGTCCAATGATGAATCTGATCTCGTGCAAGTCATAGCACCGTGGCTATTAGAAAACAAGACCCAGGCAGCAGTTTAAGTGGTAAAAACAGGTTTTATTCAAGAATGATCACAGCAGGGGCCAGGATAGAACTGGGCTCAATTCTGAATACAGTTATGAATCCTCACTTTTCTTAGGTGAGGGTTTATAGCCAAGGAGCGGGGAGGGGAGCTGGTGGATGGAAGATTGCTAAGAGGGTTGGATGATTCTTGTTAAACTGACCCTAACAAGATTCTTGCTAAACGCAGGCCCGGGTGATCAGGAACCACCTGGGAAATGGTGGAGGGTGACGAACTTGACCAGATATTGAGGTCAGGAGGGGATTCTTGCTAAAACTGGGCAGTGCTCAGATGGATGCGGAAACCCTAAGGTGTAAGCCTGGTTGGGAAAGGTCTCAGAGGATCCTAACTAAAGTTTGGTCAAAGACAGAGTCTTTGTCAATGGCAGCTCCAGACCAGTGGAAGCCAAGTACAATCCTTCCTCAAGGCTTAGCCTAAAAGATCTCATTAACTTGGAAGGAGTCCTGAAGAAGCAAAGAGCCACCCAGATTACGGAAGCAAGGGCCCCCTCCTCAAAACATGTGACCCGCCCCTCTTCTCCACCTCCAAGGACCTTGAACAGGCCATCCCAGCCCCACACCTTATCCCCTTGGGGGCCCCTTCGGGACTACCAAGGACACACTTGGGGCTTCATCCTCCGTGCTCCCCATGACACTGCTTGGCACCATATGTCAAGGTTATCACATGTCTGCCTCCCCCTACCAGCCTAAGGGATTCCTGCAGGTAGAGTCTGTGTCTGATTAAAGGTATCCCCACCAAACCCCCTGCACCATGCCTGGTCCATAGAAGACCATCAGTATAGGTCCATTGAATGAATGAACCAATGGATGATCTTGTCCCAGAGTTTTCAAGCTTTTTTAAAAAATTACTGAAGAATGTCTTTTCTTCTTACAGTAGCTCAGGTGAAAGCTCAGTAAATAATACAGGAAAAGCAGAGCTGCTTAATTGAAGATTGAGGTGGGGAGGGGGAGCAGAGTCCCAGGGATCATCCCAGATGTGTCCAGGAAAGCACATGGCTTTGGGGAGCACCTGAAACAGCTATTCTGGTCCCTCTACACATGGGGAAACTGATGCCCACAACAGAGAAGGGACATAAGTCAGAGAACGTGGTAAGACCAGGACATGGTGCCTGCTGGATTCTCCGTCACTGGTCCCACTGTCTCTAGCTGCACCCGCATCATCGTTAAGAAGGTGCAAGGAGATGGGGTGCCTGGGTGGCTCAGTCGGTTGAGCGTCTGACTTCAGCTCAGGTCATGATCTCATGGTTCGTGAGTTTGAGCCCCATGTCGGGCTCTGGGCTGACAGCTCAGAGCCTGGAGCCTGTTTCGGATTCTGTGTCTCCCTTTCTCTCTTCCCCTCCCCTGCTCATGCTCTGTCTCTCTCTGCCTCAAAAATAAATAAAAACATTTAAAAAAATTAAAAAAAAAAGAAGGTGCAAGGAGGAATAGTTACAAGTCAGATGCTGAGGATTCAGACACAGCCCCATCACTTACAACCTGTGTCACTCTGGGCAAGTTCCTGTTCCTCTCCGGGCCTCGGATGTTCAACAGAAAAGGCTGGGGTGGAGATTGATGCCTGACAAGCACCCACCCAGCCTAACAGTTATCATTGTCCATCTGCTGACCCACACCACTTTCCTGATGCTTGTCTCTCTGCTGGAGCAGGGCCACTTTGCCCAGGTGGGGGGCAGGAAGGGATTCTGCTTCCCCCTGAGCTGGAGACCCTGGAGGGAGTCTCTGTGCCCTCCCCTGACGCCCGGCCAAGGAGGACCAACAAGAGGGAGCTGAGGCAGGAGGCCTTTATGAGATTGACGATGGGGCACCAAGTCCTGTGGAGAACCTCTGGGGTCGCAGCATCTTGGACAGGTTGGGGCAAGGTGAGGGGGGCAGGGGGAGGCGAGACTCCTCGGCCGCAGAATCTCATCCCAACACACTGGCCCAGACTCTCTGGAATGGAGGTGTGTGCAAGGTAGAGGGGCGCAGGCAGAAACCTGGGCTCCCACAGGTGAGGGGCCGGGGCCTCTGCAGACCCCATCTTCTAGTGGACTGTGGCTGCCCCATCCTGGCTCCACCCTGGCTTAGGGGGGCTTCAGCTCAGAGATAAGGGACCAGCCCAAGATGGCCAGGAGAGGTTAGTTAGTTAGCCAGGGTAGAAGAAGATGTCAGCAGGTGCCTGGGTGGCTCAGTCGGTTAAACGGCCAACTTTGGCTCAGGTCATGATCTCATGACTCGTGAGTTCGAGCCCCTCGTCGGACTCTGGGCTGACAGCTCGGAGCCTGGAACCTCCTTCGGATTCTGTGTCTCCCTCTCTCTCTGCCCTTCCCCTGCTCACACTCTGTCTCTCTGTCTCTGTCTCTCTCTCAAAAATAAATAAAGCATTAAAAAAAAAGAAAGATATGAGTGATGAGACACACTGGGGACCACAACCACCACACCAGGGCCAGAAGGAGGTGAATGGTTGGAAGGGCCTTCTCTCACGCATAGTGACAGCTGACTCCAACCACCAAATTCATCCTCAGTCCCCAGGGCTAGCATTCTAGAAGCTGCAGCAAGGTGAGGCTTCTTCCCAGTCCTGCTATTCTGGGGGGAGATGTTCTCTCCCCACCCCCACTCCTCTGCTGCCTCTGCCTTTCATGACTGGCCCTAGTGACAGTGGATCTACAGGCCCCTCGCAGGGCGGGCCAAACTTCCTGATGGCTGAGGGTGTCTGGGCGGGTCTCAGCGCTGTGTCAGTGTGTCCTCGGGGTGAGGCAGGGCACGCTGGCTACTTGGAGGCCGCTGACCTTGAGGTCGAGAGGTGAGGCAAGGCAGGAAAGGGGCAGGTGCACCTGGAGAGAGAGCAGTGCTGGCACAGAGTCAGGAAGCTGGCCCCGCGGAGGCTGACTCTCTTCCATCTCTGCCCACAACCCTCAACAGGAACCTGGGCCCAAGGGGGTCCCTGCACCCCAAGGCTCCTTCACCCCACTTCTCCTGCTGAGACCCCTCTGGTCTGGGCGTCTCGCCTTGTCCCGCTTCTCTCCCACCGTCTCCCCTCCCTTCTGTCTTCATGCAGTTCCCTCCCCACTGCCTTCTGGAATCTTCTCCAAGCCTCCTGCCTGGACCTGGACCCTCCTGCCTTTCTTTCCCCTTCAGGGAGGTGGGTCCCAGCCCTTGGCCTCCTCCCCACTGACAGGGCCTCTGAGACCAGAGTGCAGCCTTGTGTCTCCTTGGCAGGCAGAGAGGGGTCTGGGGTCCTCCCACCCACCGGCCCGGCTGGTGCAGGAGGAGAGGCACGGGGGTGGGGTCCGGTGCACCTCAGAGCAGTGCCGTATGGCTGGGCCGGGTTAGCAGGGAGGTAGGGGGAGACGTGAGGGTGCTGGAGACATATTTGTGGCCCTGTCTTGGTCCCCATGCACCTAAGGGAGTGCCACTGGGCATGGGGGTTCTGTCAGCGCCCCGGAGCCTGATCTGAGGCCAGACCTTGTGGCTGAGACACTAGCCCTGTGGCCCTCCTGTGATGTCTGGGCCTGGACTCATGGGCCACCCTGCCCTTAAGGGGGCTCTAGAGAGCCACTAGGCCCTCAAAGCAAGGAGCGCCCAGGGTTGTCCCCTAGGGGCAGCCAAGAGGCCCCCAGAACCCAGGCTTCGGGACCAGCACTCTGTCTGGGAACCTGTCTGAGGACACAACAAGCTCTGGGGCTGTACTGGCAGCTCAGGATCTTGGTCTCTAACCTTGACGGTCAAGCCGAGGAAGTCAGGCTGGGGCCCGTGGCAGAGACCACTCAGAGGAGCCACCTCTTTTCCTCAGGCCTTGCCCTCCACACTCAAGAGAGACCCCAACAGGCTACATGTTTCCTGCCAAGTCTGGGATCAGCGGTAGGACATGGCCACGCCCAGTGCTGGGCTGGAGGGGCCTGGGAGCCACAGTCAGGACCCAGGCCTCCCTGAGTCCTCTGGGGCCGGTCCCCTGGAGAGTTCCAGGGAGGAAGCAGCCAGAAAGCCCTGGGCTCTCAGTCTTCCCCCATCTCCACCTGGTCTGCCTGTCTGGTCCCCAGAGCCAGAACCTCCATCCCTCTTGCCCGTCAGCCCCGGGGGGCACTAGGGAGGTGCAGGGGCAGTGGGGGAGATGTGCCTGTAGGCCGCCTCCTCCAGGGGCGGCTCGTAGATGCTGCAGTTGGGCGTGGGGCCCTGACAGTAGATGTTGAGGTAGTTGCGATGCTTCTCATTGTACGTCTGGTTCCGGAGGCACAGAACCACGTTCTTGTCACACTCACAGGTCTGCTTGTCACACTCGGTCTCGTTGAGCTCACCTACGCGGGGGAGAGGTTCTGGTGGGTCTCGGAATATGGTCCCCTGGTGGGCAGCACTAACATGCTGGCAGTTCGCCCCAGGCCTGCAGGCTCAGAAGCTCTGGGCCGGGCCCTGCAGTTGGCATGATCCGTCATCCGGGTGGCTCTGGAGCATGTTTCCATCAGAAGACCCCGGAAGTCCAACCTGTCGTCTTATAGTTGGGGAAACGGAGGCCCCGGGGACAAGTTTACCTAGGTCACACAGCAAACCCAAGGTGGACCCGAGATAGACACTCGGGTGTTGGGGACTCCCCACCCTAGGCCTCCCCCTTCCATCACAGAATCGCGGGACACCCACCCTGGAGGGAGCTCGTGGTGAGGAGCCACTGAGGAAGGACTCCTAAGAGCTTAGCTCAGGGCCTTTCCCACGAGCGAGTGCTGAAGCCACCCAAAATCGTCTACCCTGATAGCTGTCAACCTTAGGGGCCTCATTAGGAGCCACTGGGTGGCTTGCTGAGACAAAGACGGCTGGGCCCCAGGACCACAGCTTCAGATTCAGTAGGTCTGGGTGGGGCCTGCTAATCTGCATTGCTAGTAAATTCCTAGGGGATGCCGATACTGCAGATTCAGGGAACACCCTCTGAGAACCGCTCACTAGCTCGGTGGTCGGCAGACTTTTCAAACTTTCTATCAGCAGAATACTTTCTCTCAAATGAAACTCTTTGCAGAAGGCCAACATATCAAGCGGCCAAAAGAGAAGCCACTTAAGCTGTGAAATGGGTTAATGGGACCAGCTGGACCACTCAGGAACACCCCCACCCATCACCTGAGTCCAGGAACCCCCAGAACCCAATGTGAAAACCCCCACTTGGGTTCGCTCACTGCCCTTTGAGGATCCTCGAAATGCATTAATGAGGGGACACCTCCTCTCCCAAGCCAGCCCCTCCACCCCACGTTTGAACAGCAGAATATGAGAACCACAGTGCCCTGGGTTCCCAGGGGGCCCCAGATGCACCCAGTTCACCACCAGGACTCTTCCCCAGAGAACAGAAGACTTGGGATTTTTTTTTTCTTTTTTTGCAAAGCTGGGCTTGCTTGCTTTTAGTGAGGGGTAGTGAACAGAACCTGGTGAAGACAAGGAAACAAAGGGAACCAGGGGCTGCCCGTGGGACTGGGCCAGGGGACACCCGCCACCTAAGAGGAGGCACACGGGGACACCTGGGCCATTAACATGGATCCGCACCTTTCAGTTGAGGAATGGCCCAGAGCGTCCATGGTAACCCCACAGGGCCTGGTTCCCATAGCTTGAATTCCTAGAAACACTGAGGGTCTTGGGATGAGGCCACCTTCTGGTAGGGTCCCAAGGACAGAACTAGAAGGGAACATGTCTGCTCTGATCCAAACCCTTCCATATATCCACGGGGAGACTGAGGCCAGGTAGGGAAGCACCCTATATAGGGTTACACCGTAGGAGATGCTGGCAGAATCCAGGTTTAAATCCAGACCCATGTGTCACCAAGTCTTCCCATCGCCTGATGATCTGGTTAAAAACAGATTCCTGGGCCCTCACCCAGGCCCACTGAATCGGAACCACTCCCTAAGCTCTCCGAAGCTTAAGAATCAAGAACTAAGGCAGCAGCCTGCTGATTCGGGCTTGGGGGATCAGAGCACATCAGAGAGACGTGCTAGGGCCATGGCTAGGGTTCTCAGAGTTAACAAACAAACAAACAAAAACAAGAGGCCTGGCTAATTTGAGTTTCAAACAGTAAATATTCTAGTATAAGTATGTCCCAGTACTACATGGGATATACTTATGCTAATTCTTATTTTCATGCCAATAGTCATTGTTTTTATGCTAGCATTTAATTTTTAGTATGAGTATGTCTCGTGCAATATTTAGGATATACTTATGTGAAAACATGTTTCGTTTACCTGAAATGCAAACGTAAGTGGGCATCCTGTATTTCACCTGGCAACCCCGTGCACGGGCCCCCCGAGCAGCCTGGGGGCACTGGCAGTCTAAGCCCTTCTCCTGGGTGGGGGAGGGAGGAACGGCAGGGGAGGGACTCACTGCAGATGATGGAAGTATTGTTCTCGATGGTGTATTCATAGTGGTCCACATAGGGGTGGCAGCCCAGGTCGAAGAGCTTCTGGTAGCAGCAGTCATGGGCGTGGCAGCACCTAGGGGCAGGTAGAGGACAGCAGGCCCACATAGCCAAGCTTGGCCCATCTCCCACCGGCAGAGACCCCAGTCGTCTGTTTCGGTTCCTCGTGGATCAGACCTTCAGACTGAGGCCCAGAGAGGGGCAGTTACTCGTCTGAGGTCACATAGCCAGGCAGAGCCCAGCTTTCCCCCTTGGAGCCCTGGCCGCAGGAGGCAGGAGGCGGGAGGCGTCAGGCTGTCCGATGATGTGGTCAGGATGGGAAGGAGGGTTAGGACTAAGTTGGTGTCAAAGGAGCCTGAGTCTATGAGGAGGCCATGCCCGGCTGGGCACGATGGCCAGGGAGAGACAAAAGTCTGGAGGGTTGAGTGGGCATTGGTGGTGGGAGACAGGAAGCAAGTGTAGTGTGGCCATCCCCATCCCCTCTGGTGGAGGAAGGCAATTAGTTAACATGCATTTATTAAGCCCCCCGGGTTACCAGACTTAACGCTGGCTGCTTTGGGGGAGATAGGAGCAGAAAGTTAAGCCATGGCTTCAGTCTTCAGTCTGATGGAAGAAATGCAGCCCTCCATCAGGGCCTCTAGGGTGATGGGAGTGAGAGGGGTCACAGCCCTTGCTTGTGTTGAGCATGAGCTGTGCGTCTGTTGCTCTCACGTGTGTGGGGGCAGGTCAAAGTTTCCTTCCTGGCGAGACTGGGAGTTCAAACGCCTCCAAGCCCAAGACTTGGGGAGGCACAGTAGAAACCACCCAAGACAGTAGAGGAGGATATGGGTCAAGGTCAGGCTCTTGGTCACAAACTCATTGAACCAGCCTCATCCTTTGGGGAAAGGACCCTCTCCCATGTCTCAGAAATGGAGATCAGTCTGACCCTCACTGCCCCCCTCCCAGGCCTGACAGTGGCCCAGGCACTCCGGAACCTACCAGTCCACCTCATCCATGGGCAGCCCGTGCCCTCCTAGTCCACAGTAGCAGCCGTAGCCCACGAAGGACAAGATGGCACTCCTCCCCGTGATGGTTTCCACCATGGACTTCAGGTTAAGCAGGCTGCTGCGGGCCGTGGGCAGGACTGCAAGAGAACCAAGGGGGTGCTGTGAGCTCCCTACCTGGTGGGGGGCCCCCTCCTGTCTGACTGTCCCCCCCACACCCCAAGGCCAGGGAAAGGAGGAGAGAGGGTGGGCAGAGAGGGAGGAAGGAAGCAATGTATAAAAAGCCATGATGTCTGACGGCCCTTAGAAGGAAATAGCTATTAGTATTTACTGAGGGCTTCTCTGTGCCAGGTGCTGTCCTGAGCCCCTTCCAGGCATTAACTCATGGAGTGCTGTTGTTGCCCCCACTTTACAGATGAGAAGACTGAATCCCAGAGCTTACCCAAGTAACTTCCCCAAGAACATCATCAAAAAAGTGGTAGGGGTGGAATTTGCACCCAGGCAGTGAGGCCCCAAGTGACCGGTCCACCGTAAGGGGCTTCACAAATGCCACGTGCTCTTGTGAACACAGGGGTTTGATTCTGGGTCCTGGGCTTGGTCTGGCTCCTCTGCCCCCAGTAGGAACTCAGTGTCCCCAGCACGGTCCTGGGGCTCGGGCATCTCACGATGAATCCAGAGACAATGCGGTGGTCTGGTCATTCGGCGAAGACAGACACACACACACACACACACACACCCTTTCCCTTTGGCCATGTCTCACCGGAAGCAATAGGTCAATGACCCCCTTCCCACACCAGCAAAATCAGCAGCCTCTGCGCACCTGCCAGGTGGGTCTGCCCCAGCGACATACCCTCCTCTCCCCTCCTCCCTGCCTCTTCACCCCGGCCTGTGCTGACTACATCTGCTCCTGGCTCCCGGCTGAGTCACTCCGGAGCCTGGGGCTCCAGTCCGTACTGGGTGAGGCCAACCCGCACACGGGAGAGCCGCTCTAGCCCCACTTAATGGGCCTTGGGAATCCCGCTCCACCTGAGCCTTCCCGTTTATTGGCTTTGTGACTTTCATCATTACAGAAAATAAGGAGCAAATGAGAGAGGCAACAGGGAAGGAGGTGGGACAAATGACAGGCGACTCTAAGAGGATGATGGAGAGAGAGGCACATGTCTCAGGTGGGGTCTGAGGCAGGGAGAGGGAGGACCCTGTGTCCAGTGGACCCAAGCCCATCCCTGAGCTGCACAAGGGACGTGAGGGCCGTCGGTGGGAGTAGGACAAAGAGGACCTTAGGTGTGTCCCCCGACCCTTCCCCCTCCTCTGTGCTGGGTCCTGCGGCCAGAGGGAAATGTCAAGCAGCTTGGGAGTCAGATCTGGAATCAGACCTTGGGAGTCAAACGCAGACAGCCCTGGGTCCGCAAACAGGTCTCTCCACGAGGCCTGCGATGACCACGCGGGCAGGTTGCATAAGCTCCTTGACCTCAACTGTCAAACCGGGGACGGGGACGGGGACGGGGACGACGCTGCTCTCCTGCTGGGCACTGCGAGCAGAGGCTGTGAGGAGGGAGCACCCTCTGTGAGCTCTGGCCTCCCGCAGCCCAGCTCTGCAGGTGTTTCCCCCGGGGGACAGCTTCCCCCACCAGGGCCCTCTGACCAGCAGCTGCACGCAGGGTGGGATGTTACCACGCGAGCCCTCCACACTCACACACTCGCCCACAGAGGCCTCGCACGCCCGCACACCACACACCCGCCAGTGGAACCACACTCACGCGTGCGGCGCCCACGGGGAACCCAGGGAGCCGAGGCCACGTCCACACTCGCACTCCAAGCAGAAGAAAGCGAGTCGGGCAGACGCCTTAGCGGCCAGCAGTTCGGGCGGAACTCAGAAGCTTGCTGTCTCAACACTCGCTTCAGCGGTCAGGTCAGCCAACCGTTGTCACCTCTGGCCACGTTTAACCCTTATTTTGTGCCCAGCGGTTCTTTCTTTGCCCCAGAGCAGGCTGCACTCCGGCGATATGCAACGGGCCGGATGAAGAGTCAGTGACACCTCTAGCCCAGCTTCCACCTCCCGGAGGCACCTGCCGCCAGAACACCTGGATGTGTGATGGGGTCACATCTGTGTCAGGAGCCTCAGCTGTCCCCGACCGGTGTTCCCCGGGAGAACCAGCCCTGGGAAAAGAGCCCCCAGACCTTCCTTGCCAACTTCTCGCACACTCACACAGACGGCCCTGGTACACACACACACACACACACACGCACGTGCACCTGCAGTTAGTACACACTTACACATTTTTTGACATGTGGAGGACACACAGACATCACTGTGCTGAGACACAACCCCCCCCACACACAGATACATGTGTATATCCACACCCAAACCCATTAGCTCTTGTCTTAGGTACACATGTACACAAATACTCTTATTTACACAAACACCCAGGTTTTCCCGGGGGCGGCCAGACGCCCAGCAAACACTACCATTTTACGATGCTTGCTCAGCCCGGGGCCCTGCCGCCTGGGAGGCTCGTAAATGCCCACGGCCCTTGGTGTGTTTATAGTCGGCAAACAGCCCCAGGTCAGTGAGGGCCTGACAGGGGCCCGAGCTGGGAAGCAGGGGCCCAGAGAGAGCCAGTCAGTGGATGGAGAACCTAGGTGCCCAAGGTCACAGGAGCAAGTGGGGGAGGGGGGAGAGAGAGGAGTCTCCCCAGAGCCTTTACTCACCGCTGCCGGCCAGGACGACCATGGTGAAGAATTTCTTCATACCCAAGCTGGACCTGAGAGAGGAGAACATCCAAGCCCTGAGCCCGTCCCTTCCAGGCTCCCACAGCTCCCTTCTGAGGCCCCGACAATGTCATCCCCCCGGGCCCCCGCTCCTGCTGCCGCAGGTCTGGGATGAGCTCCTCCCGCCTGCCCCCCACCCCCTGAACGGACCGTCCCCTGGATGGCAGAGCCAGGAGGCACCGGGAGCCTCCTTCCCCCTTTTACCCCGAGCAGGCTTCTGAGACCGGAAGCTCACCGCCTCATGGGGTTGGGCCACTGTCACAGATCAGAACGAACCCCCCTTCCATAGGCACTCCAGGAAGTCACATGACCCAACCCGGTGGCTGGGTCTTGCACTTGGAGCCAAGAGACCTGGGTCCCCAGGTTCTAGTCCCGGCTCTTCTGCCAAAATGCCGTGTGACCTCAGGTAGATCCCATAGCCTCTCTGGGCCTCAAGTACCTCATGAGGATTGACTGGGTGATCTCTAAAGTCTTCTGGTGCTGAAAATGTACTGACATATCTCAGCCTTCACTCAGAGACTTAGAGCTCTTTTTTCTGGAGACACGGATTCTAGGAGCCAGTTCCCCCAGCCCATCCCTGCTCCTCTCTGTGGAGGATTCTATCCCAGGGTAGCAGGCACATACCTTGAGGTTCTCCAAGGAAAAGAGGCCCTGAGACTTGGGCCCCTCCACCTGGAGGGGTGCCTAACCAGCACCTTCTTCCTCAACACTTTGGGGTTGGCCTGTGCCCCATCCGCCATGTTCTGTGTTCTGGGGGTCCAGCAACATAGGGCTCGTAAGGTCCGTGATCACTCTGAAGGCTCCGGGGAGCAGGCCCCAGTGTCACACTGCCACACGCACGCGGGCAGGGTAGCGCCAGGGCAATGCCCCTGGGCGGGAGGCAGGTGACACACGCCCTAGAAAAAGGAGGCTCCACCCCCTCCCTCCCACAGCTACCGCCCTGCCCACAGCTGCCCCGTCCTGGCCCCGCCCTCGGGCGCATGTGCAGGTGGGGGTTTCCACACCTGACCAAGAGCTGGCCCTTCCCTGTACATCTGAAAGGAAGTTCACCCAAAGGTCTCTCTCTGTTCCCACCCAAAAGGATGTGAAACAAAACATTATTCAGTCACATTTGTAACTGAACAGCGCTGTGGGCTTGACTCAAGGGGGCATCGGAGAGGCGTGGGACCTCTACAGGGGAGTTTTGCAGTGGGGGACAGAGGCTGTGCTCAACGCCAGACACAACAAAGGAAAGGGGAGTTTGTAGCCAAGGAGCAGGACGGGGGTCCACAGATGGAAAATTATTATGTGGGGGCTGTGGTAAGAGGATTCTGGCTAAAGCCACCTAGCAGGACTCTGGCAGAAGGCAGGCTGGACATCACGGGGGAGGGGGGTGGCAGGGGCAGAGGAACCCCATCAGACATCAGGGGCGATCACACATGGAGGGTGACGGTTCCTGGCTGAGCTGGCTCAGCGAGGTTCTTGCAGAGAACAGGACAGCGAAGAGATAGACGAGGAGTCCGAAAGCCCACGCCTCTTGAAAAAGAGCTCAAGTGAAGCCCGAGCAGGGTTTGGTCAAAGAGAAAGTCTTTGTCGGGAGCTCTCTGTGTGGATATGCCCAGGGCCTCCCAGAGCTGGAAGGACCATTGTCCAGAGTCTGCAGAGAACTCTCTACCCACATCTGCAAGCACGTCGGTGTCCCACACCTGGCTAAGACTGGAGGAGGCGCCCAGCTCACATCTGAAAGGGCGAGCTCATCTGACCCGGGAGCAGGACCTCTCTGCCACAGCGCCACTGTGGCGTGCAGCCCGGCACCTCTCTGTGGCGGGGGTCGGGGTCCCCTCCCCACACTCCTCTCCCCTAACCTTGCCAAGGTGGAACAAGCAGAAATGTCTCCAGACATTTCTAGACGTAACCTTGGGGCGCGTAGCCGTCTCTGGTTGAAAGTCTGGTGGCCTGCGAGTCGCTGCCATGTTCCTCTTGTGGGGGTGGCATTGGAGGGGGGTGGGGATGGACAGGAGAGAAGCGGATTGGGGCTGAGGCCCCTGAGCCCCTGGAGGTTTGGGCAGTTGTACCGATAGGGGGTCCCACCCCAGCACCCCTGCTTCTTGGCTCTGAGATCCCGGCTGGAGAGAGCCCTCGCCTGGCCTCGGAGTTCTCAGCTGTAGAATGGATACAACCAGGCTTCACAGAGCAAGGATCTTGCTAACAGATGACCCTGTTGAGTCATCTGGGCCCGTGGCAAGTGCCCAGTTAAAGATCTGACTGCTGCAGAGCAGAAGCCTGTTCTCTAGCCCTGAGGAGAAACAGGGAAGGGGAGAGAAGAGCACTCTTAGACATTAACCCCAAACAACCCCCCACCTTCACATCTGCCCGGTGTCCCCAGACTTGCTGACAAGGGACAGAAGTAATCCCCTGAGGTTTCTCTTCCTACCCTGGGCCCATCCAACTTCCTCTTCCCGCTCTACCAAACCAAGTGCCCGTCATTCCGCCTTCTCCCAGCCTCCACCTTTCCTGTCCCAACTTCCTCTCTATGGAACCAGGGCCTCCTCTTTACCAAGAAGTTACCCTACAACCACCCCACCCCATCCCTGCACAGGAGGCACGAAGGGACACTTGCTTCTCCATTCCTTTGTAGGTATCTGCTTTTGTCAATCTTGATACTTCACTCAGACTGGGAATCCCAGAGAAAAAAAAAACCCTATAATTTTATCCCAAAACCTGGGGGTTCCCTGTGGAGTGGAGGCTGTATCCACCCCAGCAGACAGGGAGCTCCCTGAGGACCAAGAGAGAAAGGAGGATGAGGCTGGTCTCTGTCTTCACACGTCTGCACAAAGCGTGGCTTCAGTTGTTGCTTTGATTTGTGCCAACACCTCTTAATGATATCACTCAGTCCAAAAGAGGAAGAACCAAAAAGTAAGCTATAGTCCACACACGGAAGATACAGCCTCCACCCTGCCAATCTATGCCAAGAGGCCACAGCCAGGGTGGGGGACCCCTGAGACCCCCTGAACTGCCTTTTTGCCATTTTCTCATCTCATGCCCCACCAGCTGTGCTGGTCAGGCTGTTCTCCAGAGACTAGAGAACGGGGGGGGGGGGGGGGGGGGGAGGGGGGCTCTTCCCTCCCCCACCCCCCCTCCAGCACAGGTTGTTCAACACGAGAAGTCAATAATAAACTGGCAGACCCAGTAATTCCACTTCTAAGCCTGTAAACCAAGATGCACACCTGAGTTGTTCTCAGCGACAGATGCGAAAGGTGCTGACTACGGCATTCTCTGCGATGCTCCCTCCACAATCAGAGGCCACATAAGTTAGGGGATGAGTTAAGCAAATTATTAAGCATCCATCCATAATCATGTCTTCAAAGATCTGATGATATAAAAAACAAAACCCCTGGACATTAAGGGTAATAGCAATTTTGTAAAATATGGCAGTGGGGGACAGGGGGAAGTAAGGAAATTGGTGTGCACATGTATAAAAATCATCCGGAAAAGTAAATAGCAAAACAGGAGTAATGGCTAATTTTAGACAGTAGGGTCACTGGTAGTTATATTTTCTTGCATTTTTTTTATTAAGATGAATGTAAGACAATATATTCAATAACCAAGATGGAACAGCCAATTTCCTTGAAAGTCACAAGCTCATACAACTGGAAATAGTCCTATATCTATTAAAGAAAGTGAGTATGTAGATTAAAAACATTTTCATAAATAAACTCCAGATTCTGATGACTTCACTGGTAAATTTGACCAAATACTTAAGGAAATGATACCAGTTGTATTAGACTGATAGAGCTACCATAGCAAACTACTATGGACTGAGTGGCTTAAATTTCTGAGAAACAGAAATTTACCTTCTCATAGCTCTGGAGGTTGAAATCCAAAATCAAGGCATTGGGAGGACTGGTTTCTTTCTGAGGGTCTCTCTCCTTGACTTACAGATAGCCATCTTCTTTCTGGGCCCTCACAAGGTCTTTCCTCTCTACATGTACATCCCTCTGGTCTCTTTGTGTGTCCAAATTTCCTCTTCTTACAAAGATGCCAGTCCAGTTGGATTAGGGACCACCCTAATGATCTCATCTTAACTTAATCACCCCTTCAAAGTTGTATCTCCAAATACAGCCCCTTTCTAAGATACTGGGGGTTAGCTTCAACATATGAATGGGAGGACACAATTCAGCTCATAACACCAATTATTAATAAATTCTTCCAGAAAATTAGAGTGGAGGAAATGCTTCTACTTAACTCACCATTATTCTGATATCAGAACCAGATAAAGACATTACAAGAAAATAAAACTACAGATTAATATCCTTCATGAACATAGATGCAGAAACTCTTAACAAAATGTTACATAAGATTGTAAACAACCAAGGCTCCCAAGAATGTGACACAGTATTTCTTTACATTTATTTGAAAGAGATACTCTAAAATGTGTGAGATCCTCCAAATATTGAGGAAACTATGGGCAAGAAGATGGAGGTAACAGAAAAGGGTGTCTACAGCGGTCAATAACCGTTATGGGGACTCAGTAGCAACAATGAGAAAAAAATTTTTTTAAGTTTATTTATTTATTTTTGGAAGAGACAGAGAGAATGTGAGCAGGGGAAGGGCAGGGAGAGAGAGAGAGAGAGGGAGGGAGAATCCCAAACAGGCTCTGCAGTCAATGCATAGAGCCCGATGCAGGGCTTGAACTCACAAAACCATGAGATCATGACCTGAGCCAGAATTAAGAGTTGGATGCTCAACCTACTGAGCCACCCAGGTGCCTCAACAGTGAGAAATTTCTTGATGTAAAGGGAAGAATATAGCAGGAACAAAACTACACATTAATACCAGTTGTAATCAAGTTTAAACATGCTAATGAAAGGGCACCTGGGTGACTCAGTTGGCTCAGTAAGTTAAGCGGCTAAGCATCCAACTTCGGCTCAGGCCATGATCTCCCGGTTCATGGGTTCAAGCCCTGCTTCGGGCTCTGTGCTGACAGCTCAGAGCCTGGAGCCTGCTTCAGATTCTTTGTCTCCCTCTCTTTCTGCCCCACTCACACTCTGTCTCTCTCTCTCAAAAATGAATAAACATTAAAAAAATTTTTTTAACATGTTAATGAAAAAGAAAAAAATGTTAGCTAAGAGCCTAGCATTATAAAAAAGGAAAATATAGCATGAGCAAGTGGGGTTTATCCCAGAAATGAAATGTTGATTTTACATTAAAAATCAACATAGTAGACCATATTAACAGACTAAAGAAGAAAAACTATATGATCTTTTTTTTTCAATTTTTTAAAATGTTTTTTTATTTATTATTTTTGAAGGAAAGAGAGACAGAGCATGAGTCGGGGAGGAGCAGAGAGAGAAGGAGACACAGAATTTGAAGCAGGCTTCAGGCTCTATGCTGGCAGCACAGAGCCTGACACGGGGCTCGAACCCATGAACCACAAGATCATGACCTGAGCCAAAGTCAGACACTCAACCAACTGAGCCACCCAGGTGCCCCTATGATCTTCTTAATAAATGCAAAGAAATTGCCCATTTGACAAAATCTGACATCCATTCCTGATTTAAAAAAAAAAAAAGCTGTCAGCAAACAGAAATAGAAGAGAAATTTGTTAACTTGAAAGAGAACATCTACAAAAACCTTGCAGCTAACATCATAGTTAATAGTGAATAACTGCTTTTCCCCCTAAGATTAGGAACAAAGCAAGGATATCTACTGTCACCACTTCTACTCAACCATGTACTGGTGATTTTAGCCAGGCAAGAAAACAAATAAAAGGCATTCATATTGGAAAGGAAGAAGTAAGATTGTCTCTACTGGCATAAACATCGTCATCCATGTAAAAAATACCATAGAATTTTCAAAAAGGTACTAAAACTAATAAATGAGTTCAGCAGGTTACATAATAGAAGATGAAAATATAAGAAAATTAATTGTACTTCTATATATTAACAATGAATAACTGGAAATTAAAAAACACTTATGATAATATCCCCAAATATGAAATATTTAGGAATAATTTTGACAAAATATATATGGAAGACATGTATACAGAAAATGGTAAAACAATGTTCAGGGAAATCAAGGAAGACCAAAGTAAATGCAGGGATATACCATGTTCATGAACCAGAGGATTGCATGTTATTAAAGATGTCGGTTCTCCCCATTTGCTCTATAGAGTCAATACTATATAGTCAATACTATATAGTATATATAGTATATATAGTATATACTATATAGTATATATATATATTGTATATAGTCAATATATATATATATATATAGTCAATATATATATAGTCAATACTATATTTGCTCTATAGAGTCAATCCTATAGACTTTTCTTATAGAAATTGACATGCTGTGGGGCACCTGGATAGCTCAGTCAGTTAAGCCTCTGACTTTGGCTCACATCATGATCTCACGTTGGTTCGAGCCCTGCATCAGGCTTTGTGCCAACAGCTCAGAGCCTGTAGCCTACTTCAGATTCTGTGTCTTCTCTCTCTCTGCCCATCCCTCTCTCATACTCTATCTCAAAATAAATAAACATTTAAAAAAATTTTTTAAAAAGCAATTGATAGGCTGATCCTAAAATTCATATGGAAATGAAAAAAAAAAACTAGAATATCAAATCAACTTCAAAAAGAAGAACAAATTTGCTGGACTTACATTATCTGATTTTAAAGCTTCTGGCATTACTATAATCAAGACAGTGTGCAGTGGTATAAAGATAGACAAAGAGACCAATGGAACAAAACAGATGATCCAGAATTAGACCTACCTATTTATGGAAATTTTATTTTTGACAAAGATGAAAAGGTAATTCCATGGAGGAAGAATAGATTTTCAACAATGATGCTAGAACAATTGGCTATCAATGAGAGAAAGAAAGAAAGAAGAAAGGAAGGAAGGAAAAGAGGGAGAGTGGGAGGAAGAGAGGGAGGGAGAAGTAAAGAGAAAGGAAAAAAAAAGACCTTCCATCCATACCTCTCATCATATACAAAAACTTATTGGAATGGATCATAGTTCAATGAGGTGCCAAGACAATTCAATAAGGAAACTCTTCTGCAGATGGTACTGAGACAACTGGATATCCACATGCAAAAGAATGGAGTTGGGTCCTTTCCTCACACCATACACAGAAGTTAACTCCAAATGGATAGATCTAAAAAGAATGGTTAAAACTATAAAACTCCTTAGAAGTAAACATAGGATTAAACCTTTGTGACTTCGGGTTATGTGGTGTTGTTTTAGATATTACAGCAAAAGCACAAGTGAAAAAAAAAAAAAGATAAACTGAACTTAATTAACATTTAAAACTTTTTCCTGCAAACCATACCACAAAGAAGTAAAAGGACAACCCAAAGAATGGGAGAAAATATGTGCACATCATATGTCTAATAAGGGACTTGTGTCCAGAATATATAAAGAACTCTTACAACTCAACAATAAAAAGATAACAGCCAAATTTGAAAATAGGCAAAGGATTTGAATAGACATTTCTCCAGGGAAGATTAATAAACGGCCAATTATCCCATGAAAAGATGCTCAACATCATTAGTCAGTAGGGAAATGCAAATAAAAACCAGAATGTGACACTATTTCATGTCCACTAAGATGGCTATAATTAAAAAGACAAAGGGGCACCTGGGTGGCTCAGTTCTGCTCTTGATTTCAGCTCAGGTCGTGATCTCACAGGTTCATGGACGGAGCCCTTAGAGCAGGGAGCCTGCTTGGGATTCTCTCTCTCCCTCCCTTTCTCTCTGCTCCTCCCCCACTCACTCATTCACTCTCACTCGCTCTCAAAATAAATAGACAAACTTAAAAAAAAAGACAAATAAAATGCATTGTTGAGGGTGTAGAGAAATTGGAACCCACGTACATTGCTTGTGGGAATGTGAAACCGTGCAGCCACTTTGGGAAATTCTTTGGTAGTTCCTCAGAGTACTAAACATGGAGTTCCCATGTGACCAAGCAGTCCCATTCCTTGGTATATACCCAGGAGAGATGACAACATACACCCACACACACAAATTGCACACAGATGTTCACAGCAGCATTATCTGTAATAACCAAAAAGTAGGAAAAAAACCCCAAATGTCCATCGGCTGATGAACAGACACGTAAAATGTGGCATGTCTATATTATGGAATATTATTCAGCAATTAAAAGGAGTAAAATATTGATCCATGTTATAACATGGATGAACCTTGAAAACATTATGTGAAATTAAAGAAGCCAGTTACAAAAGGCCATATATGATATGATTCCAGTTACATGAAATGCCCAGAATAGGCCAATCTATAGAGACAGAAAGTAGATTAGTGTCTGCCTAGGGCTGGGGGGAGGGAGTGTGTGACAGGGTGGGTTGGGGAGTGACTGCAAAGGAGTAGGATTTCTTTGGAGGGTGTGGAAAATTAGGTAGCAGTGATGGCTGCATAACTGTGAATATACAAAAAAAAAAAACCCACATTGAATTATACACTTGAAATAAATGAATGGTATGGTATGCAAATTATATTTCAATAAAGCTATTTTTTTAGTGGATCATATTATTCAGCTTTTAAAAAGGGAAGGAAATTCTGATACATGCCATCTGGATAAACCTTGAGGACATGATGTTAGGTAAAATGAGGCAGTCCTAAAAAGGACAAATACTGTATGATTCTACTTATACGGGGTACCTAGAGTAGTCAGATTCATAGAGACAGAGAGCAGGATGTTAGAGGCCAGGGACTGGGAAGAGGAAGGGACAGGGAGTTCAAAATGGTATGAGGATAGTAAATGTCAGTTTTGTATATTTTACCAAAATTTAAAAAATAAATATTAAAAAAAAATGCATCATAGACCTAGTTGTAAAACTTAAGCTTCTAAAATTGTTAGAAGAACATACAGGAGAAAATCTTTGTGTCAGATAAGTCAGAGTTCTTTGTACAGCACAAAAAAAAGCACAATAGATAGGAGAAAAACACAATAAATTGAACTTCATGAAAATTAAATTTCTGCTTTTTTTTTTTAATTTTTTAACGTTTATTTATTTTTCAGACAGAGAGAGACAGAGCATGAACGGGGGAGGGTCAGAGAGAGGGAGACACAGAATCTGAAACAGGCTCCAGGCTCTGAGCTGTCAGCACAGAGCCCGACGCGGGGCTCGAACTCACGGACCGCGAAATCATGACCTGAGCCGAAGTCGGCCGCTTAACCGACTGAGCCACCCAGGCGCCCCTAAATTTCTGCTTTTTAAAAGAGTCTGTTAAGATAATGCAAAGACAAATCACAGACCAGAAGTAAATATTTGCAAATATCTGATAAGGGACTTGTATCCAAAATATGTAAAGAGCTCTCAAAACTCAATAATAATACAATTTTTTTTAACGAGTAGAAGATTTGTACAGACTTCACCAAGGAAGATATTGGTTGACAAATTAGCATATTGAAAAGGTGCTCAGTGGGGGGCCTGGGTGGCTCAGTCGGTTGAGCCTCTGACTTTGGCTCAGGTCATGATCTCATGCTTAATGAGTTCAAGCCCCATATGGGCTCTGTGCTAACAGCTTGGAGCCTGGAGCCTGCTTCCGATTCAGTGTGTGTGTGTCTCTTTCTCTCTGCCTCTACCCCGCTCATACTTTGTGTTTCTCTGTCTCTTTCAAAAATATAGAAACATTAAGAAAAATTTTTTAAAAACTCGCTGAACTTGAAACATTCTATTAGTACATTTTGTTTTATGTAAATCGTACCTCGGTAAAGTTGATTTGAAGAGAAACAAAAGACGTTTATGAGAAAAACATATTGCTTCTACTTTTAGAACAAAAATGTTTATATATACATATCTGTAATGATTGGTTTGCCAAATCATTCCTAATCATTAAGCAGTTGACTGTGGAGTGAGGTGTCGAAGGGCATTGTTCCCATTTTATGGAGGCGGAAACGGAGGCCGGGAGCTGCATGCAAAGCCTTGTGTCTCAGCCTGGTGAGTCACGGAAGGCCCGTCTACAGACTGCGTCCCCCAGGACCAGGCCAGTCCCTCACATCGGATCCCTGTACTGCAAGCATGGTGTGTGTGAACACTGGGGGGAGGCAAGCAGAAGAAAGAGGGCAGCTGCTCACCTCCTCCAGGGAGCCTGCCTGTGCACCTATTACTTTCTCTGGGCTCTCTCTCTCTCTCTCTCTCTTTTTTAAATTTATTTATTTATTTTGAGAGAGAGAGAGAAAGTGCGAGTCAGAGAGGGGCAAAGAGAGAGAATTCTAGAGAATTCCAAGCAGGCTCCGCACAGAGCCTGACCCAGGGCTTGAACCCACGAGCTGTGAGATCATGACCCGAGCGGAAGTCAGATGCTTAACCGACTGAGCCACCCAGGTGGCCCTCTCTGGGCCCTCCTAACACCTGTGTTATTTTGCTCAGGCTGCCGTAGCAAAGTACCACAGGTTGGGTGGCTTAAACAACACACATTTATTGTCTCACACTTCTGGAGGCTGGACATTGCAGATCAAGAGGTCAGCAGGGTGGTTTCCTTCTGGGGCCCTTCCTCTCGGCTTTCGGATGGCTGTCTTCTCCTTATGTCCTCACGTGGTTGTCCCTCTCTACCTGTCTATGTCCCAAGTTTCTCTTGTAAGGACGCAAGTCATACTGGATTAGGACCCACCCGAATGATTTCGTGTTAAGTGAATTACACCTTTAAAGACTCTCTCTCCAAATATGAGGACATTCTGAGGTACTGGGGGCTAGGATTTCAACATATAAGTTGGGGGAGGGGGTACATAATTCAGCCCGTAACAACACCCATCGTCCACATGGCCCACGGCTACAGCCCATCAGGAAAAACCAGCCTTGGGGGTGACACCAGGTCTGGTCAGTCCTCTGCTTGAGAAGTGGTTTGACCTTTTGAAGCCCCACTAACTCCCTCTGTAAGCGGGGCAAATATTACCAGCTTATAAATTGTGCTTTGAGGAGGGAGTGAGAGCAGAGACTTTGCGCAAGGCAGAGTGGTGTTATTTCCCACGGAGTGAATGGTGTATCCCTTTCACCAGGTCTCACGGAGGCTGTGGGCCCCTGGCGGGTCATCTTAACGGTAAGAAATGGCTCTGGCTTGTTATCCGGCCTGTGTAAGTCAGAACATCCGTGAGCCCCCACTTCCCAAATAAGGCCTTGCTGTTAATTCTGGGAGTCTCTGTAGGAGCCTTGGGAGCCCCGGCATTTTCCTAGTCTCCTCTGCTCCCCCATGTGACCGCCACGGCTGTTTGTGGAGGCCTCAGCACCCCAAAGCTGCAGGCTCTCGGTTGCCCGGAGGGGCCGCCCTGCCTTCCAGCCTCAGGGCCACACTGTGCCCTGTGCAGAGCAGGGGCCATGCCTCCAGCCCCAAACTGTACCGTGTTTCTCCCCTGTGTTCCCTGTGCCCTGCCCGGGGACCATAGCCTATGCCTGGAGCTTCCACATGGTCCTCTCCACGGGGCTTTGGCAAAATCCACCCTACATATATCTTGGTGTCCACGGTCATCTCCCCGTTCCAACTCTTCAGGCGGATCAACCCACCTCCCTGCAAATCAACTCATGCAGATTCATGAGAGGCCCCCACGCCCACCCGCCAGATGGGGGCCGCCCGCCAGGGGTCTATACAGCCTGGGTTCCAACCAGCTCAAAAGTGGCTGGTTGCTCTAGGCACATCATAAGTCCCTAGCGGGGACCTGCCTCACTCCTTCTTGTCTGCACACTACACAGTGCGCTGGGCCTGCTGGTGGCTGGCACATAGTAGGTGCTCAGCAAATGCCTGTTGTGTGGAATCATTTGCTGGCTTCCTGTGGGATTTCTTGGAAGTGTGGCATTTGCCTCCCATAAGCTAATGTTAATAACAACACTAACTACCACTATTGAGTGCTTAGAGTGTGCGAGCCAAGCACTGCATATATGCCCCGTGTCTGGGAATCCTCACTAAAACCCCGATGAGGGGCATTCTCATTTTCCTCATTCTCATTAACAGATGAGGAAGCAGACGGGATGTCCGGATCCACAGCAGGCCTGACTGACCCCGGTTCTTTCTGAACACCCAGACTCTGCCGCCTCCCAGCCTGATTGTGGCCCTTGAGGAAGTCAGCAGGTGCTGGGCCCAGTCTGAGAATGGAGGAACCTTCCAGCAATGACCACCACAAAGCTTCCTGGCTGTGGGGATTTTGAGTGATTCTGAAAGTACATTCTGTGGCCACTAGTCCAAGTGTAGGTCACTCTGAATGAACTGAGAGGCCAAAGTGGAAATCCCCCTCCCGTGTGTCACCAACTCTACATCATTTAGAGACAAGAGACTCTGGGCCTGAGTCTTGTGGGGAGGTCAGTTTGCCTAACCCCTCGCTTTGGTCAGAAGTTTAGACTCTTTCCTCCTGGGAGGAGGGGGCACTTGGTGCCATACATTTACTGATCACCAACTGTATGCCTGTGACCCCCATCATTCCATTTGTACTCATGACAGCAAGCCGGCAGGGGATGCGTCATTGGCCCCATTTTTCAGATTTGAAACCTGAGGCTCAGAGAGGTAAAGTAGTGGAATCAAGGTAATGCCATTGCTGAGACAGAATTTGAAGCCACGTCTGGCTGATACAAAACTGGGGTTTTCTTTATACTGCACAACCTCAGCCCATAATCTGGACGATACCTGATAATCTAGAAGATATTGGATAATCTAGAAGAATATCAGATAATCCAGGAGATAGCTGATACTCTAGAAGATACCTGATGATCTGGAAGATATCAAACAATCTAGAAGAATATTGGATAATCTAGAAGGTAGCTGATAATATAGGAGGTAGCTGATAATCTAGAAGGTATCTGATAATCTAAAGATACCTGATAATCTAGAGGACACCTGATAATCCAGAATATCAGATAATCTAGAAGAATACTGGATAATCTAGAAGATACCGGATTATCTAGAAGATACCTGATGTACTCCCTGCTGAAGTTTGAGGCCATTTAATTTTATCACCATCATCATCATCATCATCTCTCAAATATATTGAAGCATAACATATATACAGGGAAATACACACATCGAAAGTGGATTGCTGTTGAATGAATGTTCACAATGTGAGCATACCAATATAACCCACACCCAGCCAAAGGAACAGCATAAGCACGACCCTCAGCCCTCTTGGGAATGGCTCCCAGTCTCCACGCCCCTCAGTCCTGGCTGGTGAAAGTGGTCACTCTCCCATGAAGGAAGCTCAGTCTCTCCCTCCCTTCTCACCCCCTGCCTGCGCAGAGTATCAGAGCCTCTGCCTGCAAACCTTCGGGGACTCTGAGCTTCCTAATATCCTGTGCAGGTCCCCATGCGTGGGATCCAGGCCACAGGACCGTCCCAGTGAATGGGGCTTTGCAGGGAGGGACGGGTAGGGGAGGACTCTATCACTGGCTGGAAGGACACGCTCTACCCCATGGGGATACCTCTTAGGAGATGGGGGTCCACTTTCTTCTCTTCTGCAGGGAGGTTGAGACATCAGGTTTCCAGGCTCTGCTAGCTCTCCTCATTTCCACCTCCATCTGTATTCGGAGGGCAAGAAAGTATGGCCGAGCCCCTCGGCGCAATGATTCATCTGTACCATGGGGGTCAGAGCAGGACCTGCCTTATGTTACCATGTGTGAACCACTTAGAGCAGTGCCCGGCACAGAGTAAACGTGGCTCTGGCAGATCCGTGTTCAAACCCAAATTCTACCGCGTACCTGCTATGCGACCCTGGGCAAGTTTCTATCCTCTCTGAGCCCCCACTTTCTGCACCTGTAAAATGGGAATAGCAGGGCGGCACCTGGGTGGCTCAGTCGGTTAAGTGTCTGACTCTTGATTTTGGCTCAGGTCCTGATCTCGTGGTTTATGGGATTGAGACCCGAGCTGGGCTCTGCGCTGGCAGTAAGGAGCCTGCTTGGGATTCTCTGTCTCTCCCTCCCTCTCTCTCTCTCTCTCTCTCTGTCCCTCCCTGCCTCAAAATAAACATTTTAAAAAATAAATAAAATGGAAATAAAAGTATCTTCTTCATAGTGTGGCTGTGAAAATTAAGGGAGACAACAACCCAGTGTCTAGGTTGGTACAGGCTTAGCCAGGGGTAACTATTCCTAACAGAAACTGCCCTCCAGCATCTAAGCCTCTCGTGCTCCTTTGCACCCTCCACCTGGAGACCTCGATGGATTGTGGCCTAACATCAAATGTTTTTCTTGCCATTTCCAGGCAAGTAAAAAAGCACACAGGCTCGCTGACGAGTCCCAAAGAGTGACCAGGCCTAACGGGAACTCATATGTGCTGCTGGAAGCAGAGACAAGAGAGGTTCTAAATTCCTACAGACCTCACAGAGTGGAAGAGGCTTGAAACCTTTCTCTGTTCCAACCCAGCAATTTCACCTCTGGACGTCTATTTTCAAGAAACCGCTCTTTAAACATAGACGAGGCTTTATCATCCCAGTGTTATCTATAATAATGAGCAGGGATGACCCAGAAGTCACCATCAGCAAAAAAGCAATCGATAGAAACACCCCCAGAAATGACCCAAGTGATAGAATTAGTAGAGAAAGCCATTAAAACACGATAACTATATTCTGTGTGTTTAAGATAGAAGAAAGCTTGGGGCGCCTGGGTGGCTCAGTCGGTTAAGTGTCTGGCTTCAGCTCAGGTCATGATCCCATGGTCTGTGAGTTTGAGCCCTGCGTCGGGGTCTGTGCTGACAGCTCAGAGCCTGGAGCCTGCTCCGGATTCTGTGTCTCCCTCTCTCTCTGCTCCTCCCTGCTCATGCTCTGTCTCTCTCTGTCTCAAAAATAAATAAAAAGATTAAAAATATATATATATAAGAAAGCTTGAGCAGGGTGAAGAGAAACATAGGAGATATTTTTTTAAAAACCCAAATTTCTAGAGAAAAAAAAAAAACACTCCTATGGAAGGAACAGTAGATAGGACTACAGCAGGTTTGACAATACAGATGGAAAGTCTAGATATTTTCTTGTCCTCCTAAGCAGGGATTGTGCCAGTGAAGACGATGATGGTGGGAATAACCATACCTACCGTCTGTTAATCTCTAGCTACAGACCAAGTCCTGTTCGCCCGCCATGTTGTTTAAAAATCCCCGCGACAGGCCTACGAAGTGGGGACTGTCATCGCCCCATTTACACATGAGGAAGTTGAAGACACGATGTTGAGCAACTTGCTCTAAGCGAAGAAGCAGCGGGAACACCAGGGAGGCCAGCCTTAGCCCGGGAGGTCTGGGTATGGACACCACCTCCCACCCTCTCCTCCTCCACGGAATGCAACACGGCCCTCACTGGGGTCGCTGTGGTGGCTTTCTTTCCATGGGTGGGACTTGGTACAGTGTGCTGAATGCATGCAGCCTCTAAACCCCACAACAGTCAGAGGGGGGAGGGACTCTCATCCCCATATTGTCCTTATCTGCAAATGAGGAAAGCAAGGCCCATGGAAGGGGAGTGATTGGCCCAGGGTCCCACAGCTAGTAAGAGAAGGGGCCAGAGTTTGAAGCAGGTCCTCTGGCCCCACGCGTAGCCTTTCAGGTGTGCCCTGGGGCCTCAGGAGGCGTCTGGGACAGCCGGTTCTGAGGGCTTTTCATGGCATCAATAGTGTCTCTTCTCTCCTATTAGGGAAAAAACCTTCTGGAATCAACAAAGGGCCTGTGGTCCTGGCTACTTTTGCTCCTGCCCAAATGATAACCAGGTCAGGGGAAGCTGGGGCTCAGGGAGGTACCCACATGCCCCATCAGGAGCCCAGATCTGGAAGCCTGTACAGTGAGATCCCACATTGGGAAGAGCGTAAGGGAACGACCATTGCAACATGCACGAGGGAGGCATGTCAACAAATATGCCAGAGACGTACATAGCTTGCTTGCTATGCGTACAGATTGTTTTCTCCCAGACGAGGTGGTCAGTTGGTGACTGAGTCAAGGAACAAAGGAAAAAGTAGAGTTGAGAGAAAGAACTCTCAGCAGTGACTCTTGCTGGCACACTTTTTTGGGTGAACTGGTAGCAAAGAAGTCCATCTGTGCTCTGTGTCCTCAGACAGCCACCCAACGGGCATGGGAGAAGACCAATTTTTGCCACCATTGGACCCTCCCTTAAATCTTGAAAGGTTACCAGTGGAGCGTTTGTGGGAGATCGTCTCTATAATGCCTGTGTGTCCTGTCACCAAAACCTCCACCCTACTTAGGCTGGGTCCACACCATCTGCCTCAGTAGGATACTCATACACCAACCGGGGCAGACGTGCACAGTGAGTTGTCAACACACATCAGTTGCCTTCAAATCGTGCATGTGCTTTGGCTCTAGAGTTCACTTAAGGAATAGATCGTACAGAAAGAATTCTGAACACAAACTGAGATTTAGCGTCAAGGATTTCTTTCACTGTACCACTACTGTATGGACTAGAATAATAAAAAATTGATTGGAAGCAACCTATATGCCCATCAAAAGGGGATTCGTTAAGTAAGCAGCATAAATGTATAAAAGAATGCGAAGTCGCCTTGCAAACTGTTACTGCAGAAAAATACTTAATGACATAGAAATATGTTCAAGTTATAGGGGTAAGTGAAAAGACAGACTACAAAGCATTACTTGTAACATTTTTCTAATTTGGTCAGTGAAAAGTGTGGAAAAGTGCATGCAGCAATAGAACCAGAAGAGGATACGCCAGAATGTTAAGGGTGGAAACAACCCAAGTCCCTCTCTGTGGATGAACAGATAAGGAAGATGTGGCGTATATGTTAAAATGGAATATTATTTAGCCACGAACAGGACATGCCTCTATTTGTGACAACACAGATGGACATTATGCTAAGTGAGAGAAGTCAAAGACAAATACTGTATAATCTCACTTATATGGGGAGTTTAAAAAAGCCAAACTCATAAAAACAGTAAAATGGTGGTCACCAGGGGACAGAGAAGAGTGGAAATAGGACAGATATCGTTTACAGGTCCTGGGGATTTAATGCACAGCCTAGCGAATACAGACAACAATATTGCATTGTAAGTATCAAACTTGTTAAGACATTAGACCTTCATTCCAGCCACTAAAAAGAAATCACAATTGTGTGATGTGCTCGATAGAGGTACTAATTGTGGCCACACTGGCAGTCATAGCATAATATATAAGTGTATCAACTCAACATGTTGCACACCTTCAATTTACACGATGATTTACGTCAAATGTATTTCAATCAAAAAAAGTGAATGGTGCTTAATGGATTCATAAATGATTTAAAAATTTTTTATTGTCTTTGATTTTCAAACCTCCTACACTGAATGTGTTCCTTTTGCAATCCAGATTTAAAAAAAAAAAAAAAACAGATCTTAAAAATAAAAATAATATTCCCCATGGCCAGAAAGAGGAAACAGAAAGAGCATACACCAGAGCCAGAGCTGGGAGGGCCGCGGGTGGGCTCGGCTGGGGGGTGGGGGCAGGTACCCTGATTTAAGAGGCTGCCTGCATGGAAGGGGGACTTCCAGTAGCTGCTTCCACTGCTCTGTGCGGGGACCATGAAACTTGCCCTGCTGTGCACGCTACTGGTGTTTGCTGGTGAGTAGGGCAGGACCCACAACTGGGAAGGGAAGGTGGGGTATGACTAGGTGATATCTCTTTCCTAGACTGGTCCTCTGCTCTGATCCCCACTGCCCTGGTCCCCCCCACAGTCCCCAACCCTTCCATCCCTGCCAGGAGCCAGCAGCAGCGGCTGGTCCCCTAGAATGCTGGCTTCGGCCAGGGAGCTCTGGGCTATCACGCTGTGCAGCGTGACTCTGGTCTGCTGTGAGGACAAGCAGCTGGGGACTCAGACACTGGGGACAGGTGAGCGGACACCTGGGGCCCTTTGGACACAAATTATAGAAAGGGATCTCCCCAGGCCACCCTGCTTCCCTCTGTCTCTTTGACCAGATAATAGCAATGTTTCGCTTACGCACAGCACTCTGTGCCTGTCTTTCACGTTCATCGTCTCCCTTGAACCTGGGAAGAGGGCTCTGTTGACTGTGGTGGCAGATGGGGGGAGGTTTCCATTCGATCTTCAGCAGAGCAAATGTAAAAATGTGGCTGCCAGCAAATTGGGTGTATTTGTTTCTCGAACCATCTCAACGTATGTAGCGTTGGAGAGGATTTGTGCTTTAAAATGTGGATTTCTGTTATCCTGGGACTCCCAAAGTTTTTAGAGGAACACATCTCCAGGGTTACAGCGAAAACCGTTAGGAAAATTGCAATCAAGCTACAGAAACTCATCTCTCCGACATAAAGAAACAATGCACTGTAGAGGCAAAATGTACAGATGAACCCGCATTCAACTGTTGGCCCACTGTCTCCTGGCAGTCTGACCTTGGCCACGTCG
This sequence comes from Panthera uncia, assembly GCF_023721935.1. NCBI lineage: Eukaryota > Metazoa > Chordata > Mammalia > Carnivora > Felidae > Panthera > Panthera uncia. The sequence continues at coordinate 90,194,468 of NW_026057585.1, forward strand.
CCTTACCTCTCTATGTCCTCACCTGCTAAATGGACATAATGGCACCCTCTTTGTAAGGTTGTTGGGTCTCTAATGAGAAAATGTATCCAAAATGTTTAGCAGGTGTAAGTAACAGCAAGCAAGCAACAGCTTAACACGCAGAGCGTGCATGATGAGGTGTTAGCCATGCTTACTCCTGGGGGAAAAGGGGCCAGCCCTCTTGGTGGCAGCTAAGGATAGAAAGAGCTACCAGGACAGGAATTCCTGACAAGCTAAGCCAGTTCGCCAAAGATCTCGTAACCGCAAATTGGGTCCCGCCATGTCTCCGGGCTGGGCCCGCCTCACTTACAGAAGCAATGAGACTACCATCCAAAAGCTTTCTGAATCAAAGCTAAATGTACTGCTGGCCCGGCATGGGAGAAATGCACCATTCCGGCGTGAGTTTATTTGTGTATTCCTAAGCTGATGTGGAAAGGGCCAGGCTTAGGGCAGAAAGAGGGACGAGGGACACCAGAAAGGCAAGATTCTGAAGCCAGGTCCCTGCTGGCCCACAAGGTGGGTGGTCACTCACCTTGCAACGGTTTGCCTCCAGGTTCCTTAGCACGGCATCCGGGATTCCAGCGGGCCCGAGATCAGTCATTGGCTCCGCCAAAGCTTAACACGGTTTCTCTTAAACATTTGTACAGCCAGAGCCACCATGTCAGACAGGAGTGGCAACGTGGATTCCTGCGCATTGAGGGACACGCTGGGGACACAGCAGGCCTGCATGGACCAGATACCCACCAGTCACTTTGGCTGCAACCCAAGGCAGCTGGTTTGGGATCTCGCCCTTGGCCCACCGCGCCAGCCCCTCCCAAACCCCCTCTTCCCACCTCTACCTCCCCCAACTTGGGGTTTGCCCCCCCACTTTATTATTTACTTCATTTGCACGCACAGCTTTCATTATAACACCATTTAGCAGGGAATGAAGGGGAGGTCCATAATGAGGTCGTTCGAAGGGGTGCACTGGGCCCGGTCCCCCTGAGACCCGGCCCCATCTGTCTTCTTGAATCGTCTCTCGAGGTTGCACACATGTATACCTCAGTCTCCTTAGCTCGTCTGTTCCCCACCCCCCCAGGCTCTCCCCTGAATCCTTTGACTTAATGTATTTCATTCCTCCTGTCTCAACATAATGCATTTGTCTCCCCCAGTAAAATAAAATCCCCTTGTGGTCAATTCTAACCAGCAGCAATTAGAACTAAAATGAAAAATATCCGTGAAAATCATTGATCTCTAAATCATACTGCCTTCCCAGGTGAGCCTTGAGAGGGCGTTAGTGTGCGGCTTTCTGGAAGGGACGTGCGGGGCAGGGGCGGGTGCGGAGAGGAGGGTGTCTTCCTGTTACAGAATGGGGAACTCAGGGCAGAGGCAGTGACTGGAACCAAACTGCCCTGGGTTTCAGTGCTGGCTCCTCCATGTACCGGCCACTGTGACCTGGGCAAGGTACTAAGCCTCAATCTGCTCATCTGTAAAATGGGCATTAAAGGTAGTTCTCATTGTACCAACGCCACTTTCTCAGTTCCTTATGTAAATCCACCATTATTATATAAGCTGATAATAACATCAGAGGAAACTGGGTGCTGGGTGAGGTGTGTGTACGAACGCTCTGTAGCTCTTTGCAACTTTTCTGTGCATCTAGAATATACCAAAATTATTTATTGAAAAAAACCAGTATTTATCTCATGGGTTGAACAGAGTCAATAAATTACTACATGAAAAGACCCATAATAAGCCCTCGTTATCACTATATTTTATATATATGTATATATATATATATATATTATAAGTTTATTTGTTTATTTTGAGAGAGAGAGAGAGAGCACGAGCAGGGGAGGGGCAGAGAGAGGGGGAGAGAGAATCCCAAGCAGGCTTTGCACTGTTAGCGCAGAGCCCAACTCGGGGCTCAAACCCACAAACTGCGAGATCATGACCTGAGCCGAAACCGAGATTCGGACGCTAAACCGACTGAGCCACCCAGGCACCCCACCATCACCATATTTTTAATAAACCTAGTGGTTGTTGTCATTTTCTTTTTTCTTTTTCTTATTTTCTTTATTTTTTTTTTAAGTTTCATTTATTTTTGAGACAGGGAGAGACAGAGCATGAACAGGGGAGGGTCAGAGAGAGGGAGACACAGAATCTGAAACAGGCTCCAGGCTCTGAGCCGTCAGCACAGAGCCCGACGGGGGGCTTGAATTCATGGACCGAGAGATCATGACCTGAGCCGAAGTCGGCCGCTTAACCGACTGAGCCGCCCAGGTGCCCCTGTCATTTTCTCATTCAACGTCACTGGTTCGGTCCAGCAGGGCAGAAGGGCCAGGCGTGTGTCCCACCGGCCTCCTCTGACGTTCATATCCTCTCCTTGTTACCGGGCTCTTTGGCAGGTGTGATTCCAACCCAGGGCGGGATCTTGAACCTGAACAAGATGATCAAACAAGTGACCAGAAAAACACCCATCTTCTCCTATTGGCCCTATGGCTGCCACTGCGGACCTGGTGGCAAAGGCCAACCCAAAGATGCCTCGGACTGGTAATCCCTTCCCAGACAGGACTGCGGGTGGCAATCCTGTCCTGCCCCCACCCCGGGACTCTCCCCTTTCCTGCTCCCTCACGCATTCATTCCGCGACTTCATTTTATGCCGTGTGCTGGGAGCCCTGCTGAGGCGGGGTACGGCTCCAGCCTTCCTGGACCTTGCCGTCTAGCTGGTTCTGCAGAGTCTCTGAAGGCCCCCCTTGCACTTCTAAGCCCTGATCTAGTGATAACACCCATGCACACTCCCTGCTGGTTTTTTTTTTTTTTTTTTAAATGCCTACCTCTTTTTGCCATTATCTCCTTCAAGCTTCACTACAACCCCAGGAATCAATTAGGAGAGACCAGAGCCATCCAGGCCGGGGGTCACTTCCCTGACCCACCACTTACAGACTGTGTGACCTTGGGCATGTGGCTTGACCTCCCTGAGTCTGATTCCTCATCTGTGAAATGGGCATTGTACCAGTGCCTCTGTCGTAGGGTGGTGGCGGAGATTAAGAGAATATTCATGGATAAAACAAATGCCTGGTGCCTAGAAAGCACCCACTAAGTGTCAGCTTGTGTGGTCATAAAGACTGGAGCCCTGCAGGCCTTGACTCTTCCCCGGTGGGCACTCGGTTTCTACTCTTGGGGCAGCTGTGTTCCCTGCCTGTCCCGTTCCCTGTCCTCTCCCTCCAGGTGCTGTCAGAACCATGACTGTTGCTACGCTCACCTGAGGCAGCACCGATGCCGTATCCACACAGACAACTATGACTACACCTTTTCCCAGGGGGACATCCAGTGCTGTGAGTGCCCGGGGCCTCGGGGCTGGAGTCAGAGGCTGAGGAAGGGAGTTCTGGCACTTAACTGCCTTCGTGTGCTGTGTGACAAGGCACAAGCTGCTCGCCCTCTCTGTTTTTCTCATGTGTCCAGTGATAGTAGCTGGGCTGTGGGGGAACGGGGGTGGGAGTATGGAGAGGTCCAATGAGGGCTTTGACCCCTTTAGGATTTGGAAGGCTGGCAGGTCTCAGCTGGGATCCCAGAGCCTCTATCAACCAGCTGTGTGACCTTGAATACATTGCGTGACCTCTCTGAACGTCAGTATTCGCCTCTGTAAACTCCGGATAACAGTGTGCTATCCCCTAAACTTAACTCAAGAACTAAAATGAGAGCAGACAGAATGAGCCTCGCACATGCCTGCTGCCCAGCACGTGCGCGATAAATCACGCGGACTACTGATGTCATTGTTACAAATGATGTCGTTATCGCGAGTTGACAGAGCAACCCGGCCAGGAGCTGCGCCACCCTGATGATCTCCATTTACACACAAGGAAAGTGAGACCAGAGCGAAGAGGTGCTGGCCCAGGGTCACCCTGCTGCAGGTGACAGAGCCTGGGCTAGGCCTCAGGTCCCCCCACCCCCACCCCTGGGTCCACGCCTGGAGGGAGGCGGCCGCTCTGAGCTGGGAATCACGTGGGCTCATCACACCAGAGTCCCCGCTCATTAAAGTCTTAATAATAACAACAACAATCATAGCCAACATTTATTGAGCACCTACTGCGTCCTGAGTGCTCTGCCTTCTCTAATACTCCCAGCAGCCCCAAGGCAGCTCCTACCCTCACCCCCACGCACAGATAATGACACTGGTGCGCCAAGGCCCCTTCGGCCCCTGTCTCGGCGGGTACAGTTCCATCGGCCTGGGACGCGCCCCACCCCCCCACTCTCCGCCACCTTCCACCCTGGCTTTCCACAGGGAGCAGACCCTTCCGATCTCAGTTCAAATGGCTCCTGACACTGAGTCCCCTACTTTGCCATCTTGGAGCCCCTGAAGCATTTCTTACTTCCGAGAGGAACAGTATGTATTATTCCTTTCTGTGGTCCTCTAATACCTGCTGCCGCCCCCTCCCCCAGGAGTGTGAACCCCTTGTGTCCATTCTGGTCAGTCCTGTCCCTCCAGGGCCCTGCCACCGGCTGGGCGCTCAATCGCTTATGAAAGGGATGAATGAATAACTAATGGAGTGACGAGCTCAGGGAGGTCACGGTTTGTGCCCAAGGTCACGCGCCTAGGAAGCGGCTGGGAATGGGACTCTAAAGCTGAGCGACCCCTGCTCGGCCTCCTGAAACTCCCCGCAGGGACCCTAGACCCACGCCCGCCTCTGCCTCGGGAAGGGACGGACACTGAACTCTCCCGTCTCCTCCACCCCACAGCCGACAAGGGCAGCTGGTGTGAGCAGCAGCTGTGTGCCTGCGACAAGGAGGTTGCCTTCTGCCTGAAGCGGAACCTGGAGACTTACAAGAGACACCTGCGTCACTACTGGCGGCCCCACTGCAGAGGCCAGACCCCTACGTGCTAGGAGGAGCCCGCCCGGCAGTCCCTCTCCCCCTGCCCCGTTCCTCAGCATCTTGAGCGCTGCAAGTCCCGTGGGACTGCTGACATCCCTCAGTATCTAACCCCCTGCACCAGGCTGGGAGGGTCTCAACCTAGCCCCACCCACCACCTGGCTCCTGGACCTTCGAAACCTTCCCGACCAAGTTGGCAGCTGTCTCTTCCGAGGATGGATTGAGATCGGAGGAAAAGCCGCAGCCAGGAGGCGCCTGGGGGATGGTGTTGGGGCCGAAGCGGCGGGTGTCAGGGGTGGGGATTTGGGGACCGTGGTGTGGCAGGTTCCCTCTGCCATTGCCACCCACCGGGCCTCCTGTCTGAGTCCTACCCGCTCTGACACACTGTCCGAGCTGCAGCCGGGGTGGCCTAAAGGGTAGTGTTGATCCTTCTGTCCACATGGCTCTACGTCTTAAAACGCCAGAGCCCTCCACCACCCCGGGAGAGGGCCTGTCGAGGAGTTTGGGACCTGTGCTCTCTGGCATACGTCACCCTCCCCAACTAGGCTGGGAGGTCCTCGTGGGCAGGACGCATGACTATCTTGGATTCAGTTGCATCCCTGTGCCCAAAGCAGTGCCCGGGACCAAGAAGGGGCTCCCCGGATCCCTCTCGAGCAAAGGGCCCGCTGAAGCCACCCGGTCCTCTTGTTCCAGGCCTAGGTCTGCACGCACATGTCCTTTCCTGTTTCCAGGTGCTTGCGCAGGCTGGGACCTCTGCGGAATGCTCCACCTGCTGTCCCCAGGTGGCTGATCCCCATCTAGGCTCCTCGGGGTCCAAGGGCTACTGGGGACGGAAGTGTCCCCTGGCTGACTCCTCCCCGGCTCCAAGGGCTCGCTCCCTCCTCCAAACCCGCATAGCACTTTACGGGGCTGCAATTTACCAAGCTTTACCTTGAGTGATATATAATATCTGGGTTTTTCTGAACCCCTCCAACCAGACTGGAGCTCCTGGAGGACGGAGGCTATGTCTGTCATCTTTGTTTCCTCTGCTCCCCGACATAATAGGTGCTCAATTAATGCTTATGGACCAATGAGCCCATCACGGATGGATGGAGATCATGGCAGGTGTTATTGGTGCCTCACCCACATGCCCTCCCAGCCCAGGCTCCCAACCCCCAGCTAAGCCAGATGTTTGGCTGCTCTGTGCTCACATCTGTCTCCTTCTCCTACCTGCCTGCTGGGAGCTACCACCCCTCCCGCCCTTCCCACCTCTAACCAGTGACTAGAGAGCGTGATGCCAGGTGGGTGTCATTGCCCGACCCCGCCTCTGTGCAGGACCACCTGGGTGACACGCTGCATGCCCCAGAGCTCCTCGTGGGATCCGGCAGAGGCCAGATGTCTGGAACACCTCTTTGCTTAGCTTTGTACCCTGGCCTGGCCTGTTCCCCTTGTTGCCTTACAGGTTTCTCTTGAGAACACGCCCTCAGTAAATCACTCACTTGCACAAGAATCCTGTCTCAGGCTCGGCTTTCTGGGGAAACTGACTTGGGACAGACGGATGGATGGATGGATGGATGGCCTTCTTCATATAAGGATCCACGATCTGTCATTTGTATGTGATTAGCTGTGTCTCCAGCAACAGGGCTGGAGCCACCCACATTCTCCAGCCGTGACACACATAAGTGAAACAGCTGACCGATCACTTTTCCTTCGACATGAAGCTCAGTGTCTCATGTGAGGCTGGGTAATAGGAATTAGGAACCATGGGCACTGGGTTCAAATTCCAGTTATAACCACTGACTCGCCTCCGGAATCCCGGTTTCCTCACATGCAAAGTAGAGCTAAATTAAGGAGGAAATAAGATGAGGTCAGAGGTCAGCATATTAAACTAGATTAATGCATATGAATGGTGAGCATGGTCCCTGGCACACGGTAACGCCTCTTTAAATGTTACCCGACGTCCCCCTTCTTTCCACCCAGCTCCCCTCTCCACCGTCTACACGACTGTGCAGCCCTTTCCATTAGATCCTGACTCGCAATGTTCTTTTGTTCAAGAGCTGGCGACCCCCTTGTTGATCCGAGCCCCTGTGATAGTGACAGCGTCAGTGTTGGCAAAGGATGGGCGTTATTTTCCATTATTATCCCCATTTTACAACCTGAGGTTCAGAATACAGACAGCAACCTCTGAGGTCCCACAGCCGGATTCCAGCCCAGACTCCCCCCACCCCACTCCCTGGTTCCCCATCCCATTTGTACTGATCAGGAAGCTTCCTATGCCTCGATGAACTTCAACAATGAGGGCATTTACGACCTCACATGACAAGAAGTCCAGGGGCAAGGTGGCTCTTTAGTGGCTTGGTAATGTCTTCAGTACCTGGTTTCTTTCTTGCTCTGGCCACTCTCACTGTGCTTTGCCCCCTGGGTGGCTCAGAACAGCAGCGGTGGTCCAGACCTCATGCCTGGACACAAGGACATCCAGCAGAGAATAGGCTGTCCCTTTTGTGTCTGTTGTCAATGAGCCTTACCGCCACCATCCGGCAGACTTTCCCAGCAGGACTGGCCACCCTAAGCCATAGTGGCTCAAGGTGATGGGATTAGTCTGGTCGGTTTAGATTCCTCAGGATTTATGTACCCTCGAGAGGAGACAGGGTTAACGTCCCCTGAGTGTCACATAGCCACTAGAATGGGAGCTGTTAGGGTTGTCAATAGCATAGTGTTGGGTGGGCAAGTCTAGGGCTGGGTCAGGAATGGGGCTGTCCCTGTGTGAGCTCAGCACCTAGCACAGGGCCTGGTGGTCCCAGAGCAGATGATCAACAGTCATTTGTTATGAATGAATGAGTGAATGAATGAATGAATGAATGAATCCCAGGTTGGTAAAGACCTGGGACCTTGAACCAAGAGGTGGGATGGACAGATGGGGTCTCAGGGCAGCAGGACTGAGTCCCCAGAGTAAGGCAAGACTCCCCACCCCCCACCCTGTGGGTTCTCATTCTGGGCCAATTTCCAATCCCCGGAATTGGGTAAGAGGCACAAAGGAAGGAGAGACTCACAAGCAGCTTCTGTTCTCCACCCGCATCTGTCCAGCATCCCTGGGTGTAGGAGGCAGACAGGAGGACACAGTCACTGTGCTTCCTGTTCCCTCCAGGGTCAGAATCACAGAGGGACAACCCGGAGGGGGGTGGAGGGGGAGCCAACATCGAGACCTGACATTGAACACATGTGGTGCCCACTCACCCTCAACTCCCTGGGGCATGGGCATTGTCACCTGCATTTTCCAGGTGCAGAAACTGAAACTGAAGGGTGAGTCACTGGCTGATAAGTGGCAGGGCCGGGACTCGAACCCAGTCCTCTCTGGCTCCAGGGCCGCGTCTCACCCTACCTCCCACACTCTTTACTGGGACACTTGGTGACTCAGCCCTGGGTGCCCTAGGTGGGGAGGAGCCACACCCCGGGATGAGGAGGTGAGGGTGATGGTGGCAAGGCAGGAAGCCTGGGGAGAGGGCTGGTGAGTGATAATTGTACCAACAGTAACAGTGACACTCAGATACTGCCCTCCCATTGGGAGTGCTTAATCCCACCACCCACTGATCCGACCCCCAGGCCACCCAGACCCAGGGTGCCACCTCCAGTGGGTGGGGGCCCAGCCCAGGGGCACGATGGGCAGCTGTTTTCTCCACGACTCTGCCTGTTTTTCCAGCAGGAGCCTCTATCCAAATACCCAAGCTCCTCCCTGTCTCTGGGATGTGCAGGTGGGGCCGGGGCTCCTGTCTCACCTCTGCACCCTGCTTCCTGTGCCAGTGCCCCCTGGAGGGGGGTTGGGGGTTGTTGGCTTGGGGTGCACAGCATCCTTGCTCACTACTGAAGTCAGATCTAGAGCCTACCTCACCCAGGCAGCCCAGACACATGGGAGTGAGGGCCTGGCTGGCTCTAGAGCTTGGGGGGCGGGGGGCTCCTCTATTTTTTTCCCAGGTGAAATAAAGAAGAAGATTTTAGGGGTCCCTGGGTGGCTCAGTCAGTTAAACATCCCACTTCGGTTCAGGTCATGATCTCACAGTTTGTGGGTTCGAGCCCCGCGTCGGGCTCTGTGCTGACAGTGCAGAACCTGCTTGGGATTCTCTCTCCCTTTCCCTCCCCCACTTGTACTCTCTCAAAATAAATAAACTTAGAGGAAAAAAAAAGAGAAGAGATTTTAAAATAGTTTGTGAAAACGCGAAGCATGTCAGAGAAAGATTCCTTTCTCTGTCTCTGCTTTAGGTTCCTGGCCAAGCCTCATTCGCTTTGGGGGTCTCTCCTGGAAGGACTGCCTTCTTCCCCAGCTCTTAGCAAGACTGGCTCCTTCTGTCATCCAGAGCTCAGCTGGCAGTCACTCCCTCAGAGAAAGGTCCCTGCCCTCCCAACCTAAAGCAACCACCTCCCACCCTGATAGTCTCCCTGCCTTGTTTTCGTTCTCTGCTCCCCTTTTCTGCTGGTTTTCTTAATCACTTACTCATCCAGCCATTTGTTGACCTTAGATTGGAAAACCCCTCCCTCAGAATTATCAGAAATCATTCCCCCTCCCTCTGCCAAGAACACTCCCCCACTCCCAGGAGACCCTGGGGTCAAAGATCCTTCTGGAGGTGGGCTGCCTCTTCTGGAGCCCCTTCCCTGGCTGGCTTGGAGTTCCTAAGAACCTGCTAATACATTCTCTCATTTACACCTCATTACAGGTGCCCCTGCCAGGTGGGGCTTCTGGCCTTCTTTTCCAGGGGGAGGAAAACAGGCTCCGAGAAGTAAAATATCTCGCCCACAGTAACTCACTCTGCGAGAGGCGGCAGAGGCCGGGCACCCATGAATCGCCGGGTGCCACCCTCTCCAGCCCAGATGGTGTGCTCCCTAAGGCAGTGGTTCTGAAACTTCACAGAGGACGAAAATCCCCTGGCAGAGAGTGTTCAGAATGCAGGTTCTTGGGCCCCACCCCCAGAAGGTCTGATTCTGCAAGTCTAGGATGGGGCCCAGGAACCTGTATGTTTTTTTTAATTTTTTTTTAACGTTTATTTATTTTTGAGACAGAGAGAGACAGAACATGAACGGGGGAGGGTCAGAGAGAGGGAGACACAGAATCTGAAACTGGCTCCAGGCTCTGAGCTGTCAGCACAGAGCCCGACCAGGGGCTCGAACTCACAGACTGTAAGATCATGACCCGAGCCGAAGTCGGACGCTTAACCAACTGAGCCACCCAGGCGCCCCACGGAACCTGTATTTTTAACCAGGGCTGCTGGAGATTCTGATGTCTCTGGCTCAGGATCATACTCCAAAAAGGATGCAGGCTGTCTGTCCCCATGGCCCACCGTAGGGCTGACCAGCCTGATAAACCAACGATCCTGGGCCAGCGCAACTCACTGGGCTGAAAGATTGGAGACCCACCTTCTATTTTTTTTTTTTAAGTTTTTATTCTTATTTATTTTGAGAGAGGGTGAGCGAGCAGGGGTGGGGCAGAGAGAGAGGGAAAGAGAGAGAATCCCAAGCAGGCTTTGGGCTGTCAGTGCAGAGCCTGGTGTGGGGCTCGAACTCACAAACCAGTCGTGAGATCATGACCTGAGCCGAGATCAAGAGTGGGACGCTCACCCGACTAGGCCACCCAGGCGCCCCTGAAGTCCCACCTGCTAGATCAGACTCCTTGCAAGCACCGTTGTTTCCGCTGAGTCTACTCCAAACTGCCAGATAGGATAATGGCGAGGCTTATGCTTCCCAAACCCAGCCTTTGACACACCTCCTTCCAGACACTTGGTTTAATATTTCAATTTACTTTGTTTTTTAACCTTTCCTAACCTAAGTAAATTTATCTGAGAAGGAAATTAATTCCACTCTGGTATAAGGAAAGCCAGTATTACTTGTCATCAACAGACGGTGACCATAAAAATAAACGCAATGAAAATAAAACTCTTATTGGAAGGGTGCCTGGGTGGCTCAGTCGGGTAAACATCCGATTCTCGATTTCGGTTCAGGTCATGTTCTCATGGTCGTGAGATCGAGCCCGGGGTGGGGCTCTGCCGTGAGGGCACAGAGCCTGCTTGGGATCCTGTGTCTCCCTCTCTCTCTGCCCCTCCCTTGCTCTCTCTCTCTCTCTCAAAATAAATAAATTAATTAAAAAACAATTTTAAACTCTTATTGGAGAGAAAAAGTGCACAGTCAATAGTTGGGTGAACTAGGCACGCACGGGAGAGGTGCTGAGGACGCCCAGCCTCCACACAGAGACCACCTTCGCCTTGATGCATTCTGAAGAACTGGCAGGAACTGGAGAGAGAACAAGTCAGGCAGTCTGTGAGCAGCACAGTTTGTCCTCTTTGGGGAGTCCCAAGCCAGGTGGGTGGGGGTGGGGCGGGAGACACCAGCTGGGCGATGCTGTAGAAGGTCCTGGAGACGAGGGAGGCAGAACACAGGGACTGCTCTGGGGGAGCACAGGCAGAGCCCAGGGGCAGGTGGTCATGGTGTGGCTGGACTGGCCTGGGAGACCCCCACACTAGGCCGGCTTCCATCGCTCTCTTGTCCCGGGGCCTCAAACGGGTTCAGAATATGCCCCTTTGCATAAGAATTATTTTGAGCTGAAGGCAATTAAGAATTGACAGATGCAGAAAGAGTTCTCTGCCAATCCCTTATCTGCTTAAAAGCAGGACACAAATTTCCCTGTGAGGAAGGTGCCCCCAACCCTCCGACTTGGAGAGAAGAGCAGCTCTTATCATCAAAGCTGGGAAGTCACCACCAAGATTGATTTGCATAAACAGACTTTTCTAAAATAGCCTTTCTTCCATTAGTTCCTCCATATATCATCTGGTCATCTCCCCCCAACTTACTATTACGTCCCGTGAAGTCCAAACCTTTTTTTCTTTGCTAAAAAGGAATCCTCTGAGTCTAACTTCTTTGAGTTTTCTTTTCTGGGAACTCCTATGCATGTCAATATTAATAAATATCATGCACCTTTTCTCCTGTTAACCTGTCTTTTGTTGGTTTAATTTGCAGGCCCCCATGAGCAAAACCTAAAAGGGTAGGGGAAAAGTTTTCTTCACCAACATTGGCCAGCAAGTCCCCATTGACACCAGAGTGGTCAGGGTGAAAAAGCTCATGTTAAATGGAAAAAGGTAGCAGGAGAAATGCTCTAACATAGTTAAGTAGTCAAGAGTATGGACTCAGGGTCCCACACACAAGGTCTGCCAGCTCTAGGGTCTCCTCACTCCGAGATGTAGGATCTTGGGCACAAGTCACCGAACCTCTTGGAGCCTGTTTCTTTACCTATAAAATGGGAATTATCATACTGTCCACATGAGGTGTTGTGGGGTAAATGACAGACCCCCGGAAGCCACTTTGCACCCTGTCCAGCATGTAGAGACCAGCCCATGGAACACATAGCAGTTGTTGTCCTGCTCATTGTTGAAGGAATGTTAGCAACATTGGTAGGTTGTGGACATTTCTTTCCTTCTCCCCAGGGCTTGTCCTCAGCTAGGCCTGTTGGTTGGAGCTCTATATAGGGCATTAGCCAGTGGGCCGTGGGGAAGCGACCCCTCCTCAGCCACCTCACCAATGACGGTCGTTGGGGCTTGCGGGGCCCCGGCAGCCTATGGGTGCCAGTGACTGGCAACTCTCCCCTCCTGGGACAGCAGGCAGGCTGGCCAAGGTCTGAACTGAAACCTTGCCTGGGCATCATCTTGAGCAGGGACCAGCCATATTGATTCAGCACACCTTTCCTGGGCAAAGAGGGTGGGGTTCATCCCTTTGTCCTCTGCTTACCAGCTGTGGTTCCTGGGCAAGCTCCTTGGCCTCTTTGTGCCTCAGTATCTCCACGCACAGGATGGGGTGTTCATAGTACTTCCTTTGTGCGTTTACGAGGATTCAGTGGAACCTGAATGAAGAGGTGAAGCACGCTTAGGACACCGTCCACACTGGGATCTGCTCTATCACATCAGGCGTCAGGTGAGGCAGTGGGGCTCATAAAGAAGTTCAATCCCAGCCCTCAAGAGGTCCCCGTTGCCATGGGGTGGGGGGGTCTCGCCCAAACTTCAGGATCCGAGAAGCTGGTTCAGGTCGCGGCACCACTAACTTGGGTGGGGCCTCCAACAGGACACCTTTCTCTCTGTCTCTGTTTCCCACTCTGTAAAATGGGATGTTTTGAGCCTATTCTGGATCGTGGATTTGGCAACACTTTGAAAAGCATAGAATATTAAAAAGTCTAGAATATTCTACATATAAAGGAAGTCTGGGGGTGCCTGGGTGGCTCAGTCGGTTGAGTGTCCAAATCTCAATTTCAGCTCAGGTCACGATCTCACGGCTTGCGAGTTCGAGCCCCACGTTGGGCTCTGCGCTGACAGCACAAAGCCTGCTTGGGATTCTCTCTCCCTCTCTCTCTCTGCCCCTCCCCCGCTCACACTCCCCCGTCTCTCTCAAAATAAATAAATAAAACTACAAAACAAGAAAGGAAGTCTGTAAGCTAAAACTTTGAATGTTGATTGGAAGCTCAGTATGATAACACAACTGTCTCTAGATAAAGAGATCCTTGGAGAAGATAATAAGAGGTTTAAGGTTTACAACCAACAAGTTTATTTGAAACCTGAGTAATCTCAGCGTCTGACAGCTGGCTCACTATGATTTATAGGAAACCGATTGTGCAACATTCCAGATTTATTAAATCAGCTGTTTAGAATCGATGACTCAAAGAGATTTTGGGCATGGCAACCAAACAATTTCCTGATTCTCTACTTCAGGGGTTCTCCGACTTGATAAATGAGTTCTTTGCCAATTCCCAGAATCTATCATTTTGGTATTGACAGATGGATGAGTTTGAGATGTGACTTTTCTTTCTAGAAGATCCGTCTCCCATTCTCCCCAGCTCCTTGCTGGAAAAGGGATGGGGCACTGAAGTTGAGTGGGAGAGTCAGTGCAGAGGAATTCACACAATAACCAGGAATCTTCCAGAAAAGGGTAAAGTCAAAGGAAAGCCAGAGCTGGGCAGTGTTTAGAGGGGTAAAGGCAGATTCTAACCAGGAACGGTTCCAATGGGAGACAAGATCTGAGCTGGGCTCAGTTCAGAATACAGTACGGACATGTGGGGATGTACAGTCAAGGAGCAGGTGGGGGTGGAATCGCTAAGAGGGTCCATCAGGAGGCGAGGGGGGATTCTGGCTAAACTGACCCAATAGGATTCTTGCTGAGGGCAGGCCTGGGTGATCAGACATCACCTGCAGGATGATGGGGGGGTGAGAAATTTGATAAGATATCAAGGCGATCAGATATTGAGGGTGAGAGTTCTGGCTAAACTTACTTAACAAGATTCTTGCTCCTGAGAATGAGAGCGAGGCAAAAAAGGTCTCAGAGGAGCCTGACTAAATTTGGTCAAGGAGTGAAGTTATCTGGCCCCTCTTCCTGTTCAAGAAGAGATTCTTTCCTCTGAACTGCATGAGTCACTTTGTTGTTTGGTCTCCTTTTGTTCGTGAAGGATCGGTGAACCCATCGGCTAGAACTTGGTCATAGAGGCTATTTGCTGGATGGTGTGAGCAGTCTGGTATTAAATGGGAGCAATTTCTATGAAAATTATAAGAAGAGAAAGCTTAGTAGTTGAGAACCCAGTTTCTGAGATCAGAAGGGAGCCAGCTGGAAGATTTCTAGATGTTGGGCTGCAAGTGTGTTCATGATGGAGTGAGGACAGCAACGTCAACCCAACAAACTTCCCGGCTCTCACTTCCAGTGTCGTTGGTGATGGCCTCGGGGGCTCCAGTAAACTCTCAGAGCAGCTGGCACAACAGCAGGCGTGAAAGTTGCCCAGACACCATCTATTGTGACTTCTCTGAAGTTTATATCAATTCACCCAGCTTCTGTTGACGGGACATCAGGGAAAATGGCAGTTTGAGTTCTCCGTGATGGCGGGGCAGGAAGGTGGGAGAACAATGGGAAACTTGAATCTGGGGAATTAGAGTCAGATAGTGGAGAACCCCCAAGGGTGAGCTGTAGTTTTCCATTAAAACGCGAAATTTCTTTCTACGGTTACACCCCATTTTGACCAAAGATAATCAAAGCATGATTGTTCTTGTTTACAAAATTATTCTGGCCTCATTAGATTTGGCATGATTATTTACATAAGAGCGGCAAAAAATGGTGATTGACCACATGGGCCTTTCTGAGTTTGCTGTCCTGGAACCTTTCATGAGGAATATCAGTTTAGACACATAGAAGCCTCTGGAAGCTAGGAAGCCAAGCCAGGAGCTCACCACCAGACTTTGCCTTCTGTATCCATAGTTTTGGGCGAATCCCTCTCTTCTCAAGGTCCCCAAGATACCCTAAGATCCCTGGGGCTGACAGGAAGTGATCTTCCTTACCTGTAAGGCTAGGAGCCCAGTAAATCCAGGTACCAAACCAGTTTTTTTCAAGACAGCTTTATGAGCATTGGCTCCATAAATTCAACCTTAGGTTCTTAAAACTGTCTTGTCATATCTGATTCTATGCACATCATTCTCAAATATGACATTCCCATCAGAGTCCTGGTTATATAGCCAACATTTCCACCGATGATCTGTTACAAGGAGGACTGATGCTTATGAAACTCAGGCAAATCATTATATTGCCATGGAAATAAGAATACTCAAGAAGAGTTTCTGAATGTTGAAGGGAGCAGGTAAGGAGAAAACATAAATATGTCATTTCTGTTTACAAAAGTATAGTCTACCAAATTGTCATGAGCACAGACAACTTTCAAGACAAGAAAAAGCAGCTTGTGATATCTGGAGAGTAGAACACTAAAGACCTAGCCATGTTCTAATGATCCTCCCTAAACTGATTCTTGCTCTTGGGGACAAGAGTCAGGGACAGGGCCCAGTCAAGCCGAGGCTTAGAGGAGCCTGGGTAAAGTTTGGTTAAGGAGAGCCTATATTGGTAACAAAGTTACAAGGGTTGTACTGGGTTTAAATGGTGGAGAGGTAACACATTGTAAGAAAATGTTCTATAGTAAAAAATGACAACTGTTTCAAACAAATGTTTTCATTAAAAGGGAAAGTTATAAAATGTACATGGGTTTTGTGAAGAGGATGGTAATATATAAATCCGTGTTTATTAGGAGGGCATACCTCCTACACCTTTACCGCGGAGGCACCGTCCCAAATTTAGAGATGTATAAAATTAGGGCCAGGAACACAGGTCGTCTGAGTCTGTGGATGTTGACAAGCTATACCCACGGTTATATGTGAGTATATCAAGTAAGCTCTGCTCATCTTTTGTGACCCATGCAGCCTCCTGGTGTCCCCACACCTTACTGCTTTCTGCCTCACCCCGAGAGCTTGTTTACAAATCTAGTTTTCTGGGGGCACCTGGATGGCTCGGTCGGTTAAGCGCCTGACTTTGGCTCAGGTCATGATCTTATGGTTCATGAGTTCAAGCCTCGTGTCGGGCTCTGTGCTGACAGCTCAGAGCCTGGAACCTGCTTGAGATTCTGTGTCTCCCTCTTTCTCTGCCCCTCCCCTACTCGTGTGTGTATGTGGGTGTGTGTGTGTGCACGTGTGCCCACGCGTGCCCACGCGGTCTCTCTCTCTCTCTCTCTCTCTCTCAAAAATAAATAGAACATTTAAATAAATACATAAATAAATAAATAAAGCAAATACAGCTTTCTGGTCCCCGGACCGGAAGTTATGATCCAGCAAAGGCTGGAAGTGCAGAAACTCGAGGTCTCTGACTGGTAGCAGGTCCTGCTTGCTCCAGGCCCAGCGTGGAGCTCCCTACAGGCGCTGCCTCACCTACAACCGCAGCTACTCCCGCCTGAGAGCTCGACTGGCGGTGCTCCCCACGGGGTCACTACAACCACAGTGTCACCAACAGCCATGTCCAATGTGGTAAGGGGCAGCCTGGGGCCACCTTCTGCCCTGGTCGCCAACCTTAACCCATAGGGTTTGTGCTTAGAGCCAACCGGTTGGAGTCAAACTCTTGGGCTTGGGTTTGGGGGTCCTCTCCCATAATAGGTGCCATTATTGAGTGCCTACTGTTTGTCAGGCACCACACCGGCTAATTTATGTGCATCATGTCATCAAATATTCCCAACAGCCTATGCAGGAAGGTGTTATTAGCCTGTTTGGCAGCTGAGGAAACTGAGGCTTAGAGAATTGGAGTCACAGGCCTGAGGTCACATGGCGAGGAAATACACAGAGATACCTCCTGAGCCCCCGTCTGGGCCAAAGCCCTTAAACACTGGCTCCCCAAGATTTATTTAAACTCATGGCTTGGCTCTCTGTTTCCCAGTGAGGAGCCAAACGCCTGTGTTTATGTCCAATTCCTCCGCTGGGTGGTTCCAGAATGTTCAGGGACTGATGCCATCACAGGCTTGGACGTCCATGACCAGAAGAAGCCCAGTTCTGATCTAATGCCTGAGGAGAAGGATGAGGGGGTCCAGGGCACCGGGCCCCAGGGGCGCCTTTAGGGGTTTGTACAATTAAGGCTAAGACAGATGCCAGCAGCTTCAGTCCCAGGCAGGCCCTGAGAGGTCATGTGCACAAGGGTTTCTCGAATCCTTTTGATGGCAACTCATAGAATGTAATAACATTTACACCTGTACCCAGTCAACACCCCCCCCCCATGCACACACACACCACAACAGAGGACAATTGGCTGAAGCAGCACTTTACCACTTGTGATATAGTCACACATGCATCAAGAAGCACACACACACGCACACACACACGCACACGCACACACGCACCAGATGCAACCCTCCGGACTGATTTCATCATCCACTAGTGGACCAGGGCTACAGTTTAAATTATCTGTCAGGCCTGCTCTTATAGGGGCGCCTGGGTGGCTCAGTCGGTTGGGCAGCTGACTTTGGCTTAGGTGGTGATCTCACCATCGTGAGTTCGAGCCCCACATCAGTCTGCCGGCTATCAGCACAGAGCCTGCTTCAGATCCTCTGTCTCCCTCTGTATCTGCCCCTCCCCTGCTCACTTGCTCTCTCTCTCGCTCTCAAACATAAACATAAACAAACAAACAAAAAAACCCACCTGCTCTTATAAAATGGGAAAGCTGAGGTCAAGAAGGGGAAGGGGTGTGCCCGAGACCACCCAAGACTCATCCAAAGTCAGAACTAGAACCCAGTGTCTGGTTCCCGATTCTTCTCGTTACCCCAAATTAAATTCAGATTGATAGAACGTTAACCCCACTGAGTGTGGAGGAGGTATTTGGACGGTTTGAGGTTCAAAATCCCACCAGCTAGACAGGGTCTAATCCTGTGCTTCTCAGAGCGTTCGGGACACATGCAAAGCACAAAGTGCCTCTAGGTCACGGCTGTGGTTGTTGGCTCTCACTGAGCCCGTGGGAATCTCCGTGGCCAGCCTCCCCCAAAACCAGATTTCTGTATTGCGTTCCTAACTCCAACTTCTCGGTGGGGTTCCTGAGATGCAGATGTGAGCCCTACCTTCTGGGTGTCTCTGGGTGCAGGGGGTCTGACCCGGTCGGTGGACGTCTACTGAGCACCCCCTCTGTGCCAGACCCCTTGCGCCAAGCAAGGTATGGGGTGCTGGCCGCAGTGAGGCACAGACCTGCCCCCGGTGAGGTCAGGCCCCGGATCTGCACGTCCCAGGCTCCAATCCCCACTCTGCCTCTCTCTGGTTGTGTGGCCCAGGTTATACACTCAGCCTCAGGTTACTCACCCGTTAAGCGGGATAATTACATCTGCCCATCAGGTTGTTGGGAGGATGAAGTGACATAACCCGTATGAAAGTCCCCGGCACGTGGCAGGCAATCAGCAAGGGGTAGCTTTTACGATTATTATTACCAATAAGAGAAAAAAAGCAACTCACAGGTAAGGAGAGGGGGCCACAGCCCAGAAGGGAAGAAACAGAGAGAACGGAGGCAGCGTGGAACACACAGGGTGAAATGGGAGGAGTGGAGCGTTGGGGAAGAAGAGAATGATTGGGAGATCCAAATGGAAAGGCCGTGCAGCCAGCAGTGGAAAGACCTTAAACGTCAGGCTGAAGAGGCAATGGGGAGCCACTGAAGGCCTTAGAGGAACGGAGTGGTGCAAGAAAAGATGATTGGGGAGCCCTGACTGATAGCAGCAAACCTCCGCGGGGGCTTTACTTATGCCGTAGTCGTGGGCTTTCCGAATTCAGCGGGAAAGGGGATTCTGTCACCATCCTGAGAGACCTCCAAGAGGTGGCAGGATTTCTGAGGCTCCCAAGGAAGGCTTTTGCCACCTGAGTGGGATGCACCGGAGGCGAGCACTCCAGTTACCTTCCCCAGCTGGCACGGGTCCCGGGAGCAAGTCCAGAAGCAGGTGTGCAAGTGGGGTCAGGAGTTGACCTGCGTCTGAGCAGGCTCTTGACACACAGGACAGGCTGGGACCTCATTTCAGGAGCAGCTGCAGGAAGTCCACACCCACTGCTAGGGCACTGAGTTCTCTCCAATGGCCCCCTGAGGACACCGCCCCAGCGTGGAGGAACGGCCTGTCCCCTCGCTCAGCACAAGCCCCGACCGGGGAGGCATCAGGGACTGAGTGACCAGGAGGTGAGCCACACCTGTCCAGGCTGTGCCACCAGAGAGGTCAAAATGCTCCCACCACTGGACCGCCTGCCCAGGTCCTCAGTTCTCTCTGTCTCCACCCTGGTCCGTGAACACCTTAAGGGCAGGGACCGCGTCTCGTTCATTCCCCTGTTCGTCCAGTGGTTCATTCATTCAACAGACACTTGCGAAGCACCTGCTACGTGCCAAGCATGTTGTTAGGCACCAGGAAGCCTGCTGTATCCACCAGGGCTTCATCGGAGCCTCAGAACTGCCAGGAGGCACCAACAGATAAAATAAAGGACTTTTCACAGGGGGTTGACTCCCATGATCGTGAGAGCCAGTAAAACAGTCTGTAAAAGGCGGTTTCTTTTTCTGCTGCTGCCGCCGCCTGAAGTTCTGCGGCCCAAGTGACAGGGCAAACTGGACCAGCAAGGATGAACCCATGAGGACAGCCCAGAACACACTTCGCCATCTCGCCACCTCCAAGGACAGAAGCTGAAGCTGGTGACCCGGCA
Source organism: Panthera uncia (assembly GCF_023721935.1). Taxonomy (NCBI): domain Eukaryota; kingdom Metazoa; phylum Chordata; class Mammalia; order Carnivora; family Felidae; genus Panthera; species Panthera uncia. Next base: position 90,214,330 of record NW_026057585.1, read on the forward strand.
GGGCCGGGAGTTGCTGCCACCCCAGAGTCTCCCGACCCCGACGCGGTGAGCCAACAGATAAGGGACAACACGTGTCAGCCGTGACAGCGTCTCACGCTCCGATTCCGACTCCGCTCATAAAAACCCTACCACCTCTGTGCCACGGCTACCTCCACATCTCACGCAGAACGTCCCCGGGGACCCGCACGAACCCGGAATTCTGTGAGGATAGCGTTTCTGGGCAACGTAGGTTCAGCAAAGCTAAGGGACACGGTACAGTTCTAGGACGGTCCACCCCTCAGGGGACGATGGCAACTTTGAGAGATGACCTCCTTGAAGGTTTGCTTGTCATGCAAGAGATAGTCAAATAAGAGTCAAAGCCTCCTCCTAGGTTTCAGCGACCCCTGGATTTCATCTTTTCCCCAGAGCTGCCCACGTAGTGAGAGTGGGTCCAGGGCCACCACGATGGAGGACCTCATGGGGTCCCCCTCTACAGAGGATGAAGCCAGAGCCCCAACCAGACTAACAAGTCAGGGATGGCCTCTGTTATTCAAGGCCCTCGTGGGGCGCCTGGGTCGTTCCATCGGTTGAGCGTCCGACTTCGGCTCAGGTCAAGATCTCACAGCTCATGGGTTTGAGCCCCGCGTGGGGCTCTGTGCCGACAGCTCAGAGCCTGGAGCCTGCTTCGGATTCTGTGTCTCCCTCTCTGCCCCTCCCTTACTCGATCTCTCTCTCTCTCTCTCAAAAATAAGCAAACATTAAAAAAAACTTAAAAACAAACAAAAAAAGAACGTGGAATCCAGAAGATCCTCCCAAGAACCCAATGTGGATGAGTCCTTGAATTGCCCCAGATTCCGTTTTCTCTCTCTCTGGGCTGGAGCTGAAGATGGCAGGATAGTGATCAGAGCCCAGGGTTTAGAACCAAGATCTGAGGTCTAACTCTAAGTTCTGCTGTTGATGTGCTGTGTGACTTTGGGAAAGTCTCCTAACCTCTCTGGACCTCCATTTCCTGGTAGATAAATAAAAGTACCCCCCTCCCCCCGAGAGGCCCTTCCAGCTCAAGCCCATCTCAGCCCGTGGTGCTGCTTTCGTAACCTCACAGCAGCCCTTGTCCACAAATGCCTGCCTCGCCTGTCTGAAGCCGGTACTCTGAGCAAGGATGCCCAGTGATAACAGCCTGTGCACAGCCCGTCTTGCACAACTTAGTGGCAAGACAAGTCCTTCCTGTCACCTGACCCTGACAGGAGACGGGAGAAGCTGGGGCTGGGGTCCCTTCTCCGTCATCCAGGATACCGCAGTTGGAGAGAAACGGCATTAAAGCGAAGTTCCAAATATCCTACACACCCATTTAAAATTGGATTTGGGAAACGGTTTCGATCAAAAAAGTCTGATGAGCAAATTGGTCATTTGAGCCCCATTCTGTATAACGCTGTCAACTACAGACCCGGGTCCGTGTCAAACGTCTCTAAGACACTGGGACATTCAGAGTCATCTCATAAAATTAAATTTTGTCTTGAAAATGTTCAGCACTGGAGCTTTTAAAATACAGATCCCATTATATCATGCGGTTATTTTGGGGTTTGTCCACATAAGGAAGCCAAAAGTCCTTTCTTGGAAAGGACTGTCCTTTGCTTTGGAATGTGTCCTGTCTTCCCTCAGTCTCGGTATCAGATGCCCTTTCTTTTATGAACTGATAGATGAGGTGGGTTTTTTAGAATCCTCACTTGGTAAAAATAAGCCCTTCCGCTGAACTCTATTTTTTTAAATGCCCTGCTCTGTGAAATCCCAGAACCTCAGCATTCCCGCTGAGGCTCAAAGTGGCCTTGGGATTCCCACTTTACGTCGCAAGAAATGTGATAGTTGTTTTTGTTGTTGTTGTTTTGTTTTGTTTTGTTTTGTTTTTTTAAGAGAAGCTAGAAATCAGAGAGGTTCGGTAACAAGCCTGAGACCACACAGCTGGAGAAGCCAATGCTGCGATTTGCATGTGGCCCTCTCTGGCCTGGCATGATCGCCAGTTATCTTTTCCCCACCTCCTCAAGGAAAACAGACACCCAGTGCTTGGCCAGGGAGGAACCCCAAGGTTTAACGAGATGAACCCCAAAAAAGGCTTGGATCTTATCCCAGAAAACCTTCTGTTCCTGAGAGTCTGTGGTGAACTTTGAGTTGAGTGTCCCAGCGGCAGAGAGTTTCCAGGGCAGAGGAAAATGCCCATGTGGTTTAATTTGTCTTAAGAATAAATTTTATTTAGGGGTGCCTGCGTGGCTCAGTTGGTTAAGCATCCGACTTTGGCTTAGGTCATGATCTCGTGGTTTGTGAGTTCGAGCCCCGCGTTGGGCTTTGTGCTGAGAGCTCGGAGCCTGGAGCCTGCTTTGGATTCTGTGTCTCCCTCTTTTTCTCTCTCTCCCCCTCTCCCGCTCATTCTCTCTCTCTCTCTCCCAACCCCCCCAAATAAACAAACATTAAAAAATCTTTGTAAAGAATAATGTTTTCAAACATCTCTATGGCAGAATTAGGGGGTCAATTTTGCTTCTACCTTGAGTAAAAATTCTCTAGAGGGTGGTAGTGATAGTCCGACTACAGAAACTGCAAAGTAAATGTATCTTCCTGGAGAAGGGGCGCTGTCTTCAGGGCAAGCGGGAAGACAGCCGGCCTGGAGCTTGGGGCGAGCCCACCTCACAAGTGGACCTTGCGGGGTCCTGGGACTAGAGTCATTCTCCTGGGACTCTCTGGAGCGTGGAGTGTGGCCGTGGGGCTCCGCCAAGCCCCGTGGACCATGGAGAGAGAAGGAGGTCCAGGACTGCGAGCCTCTCTCGGGAACCCAGGGGAGTCGGTGAGCTCCGTGTGGGAGGAGAAGGGAGCAAGGAGCTCACTGAGGGCCACTAGAAGCAGAGGATGTTGGGAAAGTATCGGTAACGAGGATTATAGCTCCTCAGATTCCTCTTCAGGCAGTAGACGAGCTTCCGGTCACAGGCACAGAGCTGCACTTGGCAGAGGGGCCCGAGCTCTGCAAACGGGACGCCAAACGCAGAATGAGGAAGGGAAGATGTGGGCCCTACCTACGCTGCCTCCTGGGCTTGCTTCCAGCCTGAGCTGCCCCCCTAGTCTGCTTCCTGCCCCAGCAAGCTCTCAGTCTGATGAGGGAGGCACAGAGTCTACACTGGGGAACGTGTGATCTGATGGAAGAGGCATAGCTGATGCCTAGGGTGAGGTTTCAGCCCAGGGAGACACAGCCCCTGCCCTCTGGGAGCTCCCAGTCTGACGGTAGAGACATGGTCTCTCCCCTTAAGAGTTCCCATTCTGACGGTGGAGGCAGCCCCTGCTCTGGAGGAGACACCACCCTCAGACTTAGCTTTGAACTCAGATGGACCTGAGCTTGAATCCCAACTCCAGCTGTGTGCCCTGGCAAGCCTTTTGAGTTTCAGTTTCCTCACATGTAAAATGGGACTGAAGACTGAACGCACTCCAAAAGGCATTTGGGGGTGCAAGAAAAAGGAAGCATGCAAAGCATTCGGCACCTAGTGAATGCTCAGTCTGAGATGTTTCAGCCCTTACCCAGAGGTCCTCACTGCAGCAATCCTACCCTTCTTGTCCCCAGCTCCGCCCTCCAAGCTACAGGCTGGCTGGCCTCTAGGGGCAGCTGAACGCAGAGCCAGAAAAGACCCAGGCTCTGTCAGTGGCCTGAAGGGGAAGCCCCAGCCTTACCGCAGGTGACCAGTCCCCGTGCAAATCTGTATTTGTATGACTGTGTCCGGATGTGGCAGCCTTTCTCCTCCAGCCGCCCGTAGCAGTGATCATGCACCCAGCAGCACCTGTCAATGCAAGGGACCTAGAACCTGAGCGGACCGAGCACAGCACTGCTGGGTGGGTGTGGTCTGGCAAAGAAAGAATCTAGGGATGAGGCCGAGTACTTCTCTGCTCTTTCCTCTGGGGCTGCCTGCCACCAGCTAGCGGTTCACTGGCCCGCTGTTTCCTCCAAGGCTCACGGTGAGACTACATCTCCCAGCCTCCCCTGCAAGTAGGTGTGGCCACACAGTTAGATTCCGGCCAGGGGATCGCGGGCAGAAGCCATGGACACCACCTCCCGGCCTACCCGTGAAACTCTCCCACACTGTCCTCCTCTTTCTCTCTCTCTCTCCCATCTCTCAGCTGGATGGAGATGACCCCGCAGAGGACTCTGAGGCCACAGGGGAAGGCAGAGCCACAAGATGGAAGGAGCCGGGGTCCCGGAAGTAACATGTGATTCACATGGAACTCTTACATGAGCAAACAATAAACTTCCGGTGTGTTGGGTGTGGCGGATTGCAGTTTTTTAAAATTGACTTACGGAAAAATAGAGAAGGTCGTACAGTGTTCCCTTTTGCCCCACATCCAACGTCCCCTATCATTAACATCTTATATTATTAGTACAATACACTTGTTACAGTTAACAAACCAGTATGGACGTCGTTGACTCAAAGGCTAATTCGCTAAATCATAATACATCCTTATCGATTCATTAATTGTAAAAACTCCATCGTTTATTTAGATTTCCTTACTTTTTACCTAATTTACCTAACGTCCTATTTCCATTCCTGCCTATTTACCTAATGCCCACATTACATTTCATTGTCACGTGTCCTTAGGCTCCTCTTGGCTGGGACAGCTTCTCACACTTCCCTTGCTTTTGGTGACCTTGACAGTTTTGAGGCATACTGGGCAGGTGTTTTGTAGGATGCCCCTGTATGGGATTTGTCTGATGTTCTTATGATAAGACTGGGGCTATGGTCTAATTATTCCAGCTTTGGCCGTTGGGAGCCCTTTCAGTCAGCTCCTGTGCTCCCTGACATATATCCCTAGCATTGTGGGAGGTAGCTCTCTTTAAACACTTCCTTAACTTTCGCCCTTACACGAGACTTCAGGCTCATCCTGTATATTTCCTGCCCTTGTCTTACAATCAGCCATGTCTCCAAGGAGTCTTGTTGTTTTTTTTTAATTTTTTTTTTTACATTTATTTTTGAGAGACAGAGCACAAGAGGGGGAGGGACAGAGAGAGAGAGAGACACAGAATCTGAAACAGGCTCCAGGCCCTGAGCTGTCAGCACAGAGCCCGACATGGGGCTCAAACTCACGAACTTCGAGATCATGACCTGAGCCAAAGTTGGACGCTTAACCGATGGAAACACCCAGGCGCCCCAGTTCTTTTTTTTTTTTTTTTTTTTTTTTGAAGAATGGTATTAGAGACCAAGTCTGGGCATAGGAATTTGCTTATTGGGGCGCCTGGGTGGCTCAGTCAATTAAGCATCCAACTCTTGATTTTGGCTCAGGTCATGATCTCACGGTTCGTGAGTTCAAGCCCCACATCGGGCTCTGTGCTGACAGCACGGAGCCTGCTTGGGATTCTCTACCTTTCTCTCTGATTTCCTGCACTCTTTGTCTCTCTCAAAATAAATAAACTTTTTTAAAAAGTTGCCTATTGCCAGTGGGATGTTTCTTTTGGGTCCTCCCAGCTGACAGAGCAAAAAATACGTGTCTACATTAACCCACGTTTGTACACACATCAGTACATATTTCTGTGTGGAACCACCTGCATCTGTATTAAGCCAAACAGGAGTTTGTCCTGACATCTCCACCTCTAATCTGTCACCACAGGGAGGGAACTCCCCCTGCAGCAGTGGGAAACTTGGCTCCAACCATCTGCCATCCATTTGCCTCATGGCCTCCTTCCATGATCCATGTCCAAGTGTCTTGGAATTTTCCAAAGAACAATCTCTCTATCTCACGTCCAAAGTTCTAGAACTTTGACACTTCCCAATCGAGAAGTGGAATCCAGTTCTCCTCCCTCTGAGAGTCTTTGAGATTGCCTCCACCAACTGATACCACAGAATTTCTGAGGCTAGACCCTATTGTCTTGCAGTCTTGGGACACTCACTCTTGGAACCCAACAGTCACTGTGCTGTGTGGGGAAGTCCAAACAGCCTTGGAGAGGCCTAAGTGAGAGGAGCGGAGGCCCCCGGCCCACAGCCTCAGCTGAGCTCCCAGCCAGCAGCCAGCCACAGCATGCCAGCCATGGGAGGGAGCCATCCAGAAACTGGATCGTCCTGCCTCATCTGAGCTGCCCAAGCTGAGGCCGGGTGGAGCTGAAACAAGCCATCCTGCCAAGCCCAGCCCAAATGGCAGATTCTTAGCAAAATAAATCGTCATGGTCACTTTAAGCCACTACATTTTAGGGTGATACGTTATGTAGCAATAGACCAACTGACTAGGTCTCCAAGATGTGTGACACATTACTAGATGTATCTCGAGCAAGTCCGTTAACCTCTCTGAGACGGAGCTTTCTCACCTATAAAATGGTGTTTCAACTGCTGGAGGGAATGCAAACTGGTGCAGCTGCTCTGGAAGACAGTATGGAGGTTCCTCAAAAAATTAAAAATAGAGCTACCTAGCGACCCAGCAATTGCACTACTAGGCATTTATCCACGGGATGCAAGTGTGCTGTTTCGAAGGGACACATGCACCCCCATGTTTATAGCAGCACTATCAACAATAGCCAAAGTATGGAAGGAGCCCAAACGTCCATCGATGGATGAATGGATAAAGAAGATGTGGGATATATATACAATGGAGTATTACTCGGCAATCAAAAAGAATGAAATCTTGCCATTTGCAACTACGTGGATGAAAATGGAGGGTATTATGCTAAGCGAAATTAGTCAGAGAAACAAAAATCATATGACTTCACTCATATGAGGACTTTAAGAGACAAAACGGATGAACATAAGGGAAGGGAAACAAAAATAATATAAAAACAGGGAGGGGACAAAACATAAGAGACTCTTAAATAGAACAAACAGAGGGTTACTGGAGGGGTTGAGGGAGGGGGGATGGGCTAAGTGGGTAAGGGACATTAGGAATCTACTCCTGAAATCATCATTGCACTGTATGCTAACTAACCTGGATGTAAATTAAAAAATAAATAGATCATTTAAAAAAATGTAATCATTAAAGTTAAAAAAGAAAAACAAAATGGTGCTTCAATACTCATCTTCCAGAACTGACGTGGAATTAAGTGAGATACTTGGGGTGTAGAGCTTAAGTGTAGAGGAGAATTATGAGAACCAGCTCACCAATCGGTGCCATCCTTGGGGGTCCCCCGACCGCCCCAACCACAGTAACAGCCGTAGAAGCCGTAGTTCGTAAGGGCGTTCTTTCCGGTCACCTTCTCAATCATGGACTTGAGGTCCAGCAAGCCCCCTGGCACAGCAGGCACACCTGGAAGGCAGCCCCCAGCCCCAGGTGAACACATCACGCTTGCCCCAGGCCCGTTCGCCCTGCAGGCTCCCGCCCCTTGTCCTGCCCTAGGACTGGGGGGGGACCCAGGCATCTCCTTCTCCTTCTCCCTGTTAGTGAGACAGGAACAGGAAAGGGGAGGTCAAGTACTAGAGCTAAAAGTCTGGACTTGGAGAATGGGAAACGTGAGTTCCAATCCTGCCTCTGCCGCTCGCAGCGTGATGTTGAGTGTGTCACTTAATCTCTCCGAGCCTCAGCTTCCATGTGTGCAAATTTGCGGGGGGGAGGGGGGACACTAAAGCAAATGTCTACCTTTTGGAGTCATCCTGAGGATTCAAATGAGAGAAAGGATGTAAGTTATGAGCACAGTGGCAGACACACAGTGAGTGACTAAGAGATATCCGGTGTAATTAATATGGTATCTGTACGAAGCGGGAAGACAGGTGCTTCCCGTGTCTCCTGCCGATGCACACCTCCCTCCCCGCAAAGAACACCATTTGGAACGTAAGGCACAGAACCTTAGAGCAGGGTGGGATCCTCCGAGATCATTGAAGCCAGCTCCCTCGCCTTATGGATTGGGAAACAGTAGTTTGGAGGGAAAGGTTTGGGTTTCACAGTGAACCAGAGGCCTCCCCTCTCTGCTTTAGGCCTCCCGCCCTCCCTCGGTCTCCAGGGATCTGGCAAGATGTCAAAGATTAGGACAGCCTGGCAGGGGCTGTGGACATGGTTATGGGACTCCCCTGTGCTGTGCGGTCACCTCCAGCTGGGAGGGGACAGCAGGTGGGGCGTGCATAAAACCCAGGCCGGCGTCAGCAGAGAATGACCCAGAAACCACGGGATGGAGTTGTTATATAAGGGTCTTGTTTTCATTTGGGCTTTATTTTCTTTTGTTTTGGACCAACGTTAAAAAAAAAAAATACGCCTCCCACATTTGCAAGCCACGTATTGTCCACATAGCACAACCTTTACCCATCACCACCTAGAATCATGCTACAGTAGCCCCACCAGTCGGCTGAATATCATCCCATGTCACAGAGGAAGAAACAGAGGCTTGGAGAGGAAAAGGCTCTTGCAGACGAGTATACAGTAAGTGCAGAGCTGATGTTCAAACTCGAGTCTCTATGACCTCAAAAACTGGCCTCCTCTCCACTACCCTATTATTCCTAAGGGTGGAAGGTCACAGGTTCAGAGGTCATGGGGCCAGCACTTACTACAAGCCAGGAACCAAGCCAGCGTGAGAAGGCCTTTCATCTCTGGGGTTCTGGAAAAGAAAACACATGCAATGGCACACGTCTCAGGAGATGCCCCCACGATGCATTCAGACCTCCCTCCTCGGTCCCCACCAGGCCCCACCTCTCCTGTTGGGCAGCACACGGGGCCGCCTCAGCCAGAAAAGAGACAAAGACCTCAAGGAGTTGATCCCAGAGGCTCCTGGGGGCAGAAGAGCATTTGTGGGGTGTGGCCCCAAAGGAGGCAGGAGAGGGCTTTCCCACCACAAATGCCCCAATGCAATTGCCCCCTCTGCAGAAAATGGCTAAAAGCAACGGAAGAAATAGGCGGCAGATTTCTTAAATGGAGATTTGGTGGCACGAGGAAGGAGCAGGAATTGACACAGGCTGGACATGGCCCTTGGTGAAGGACACAAGGACCGGGCAGGGAGAAAAAAAAAACCCCAAAACTTGGACAAGGGCAGTGATGATGCAGGGGTGGGAGACGGAAGGGAGCGGATGGTGTTAAGTCCCCTCATGGTGCTTGGTTGCCGGTGTTCAAGGATGTCTTCCCTGCTGGTGTCTGAGGGCAGAAGCGGGGTGGCTTTGCCCTCTTTCCCGACACTGAGAATAATGTGTGGCCCCGAGTGAGTGCTCAGGGAGGAAGCATGGGCTGGTCCCGTGTGACCAGCTTTCAGGGCCTCGTGATGGCTTTGTGAGTCCCCCGTACTTTTGCCTTCATGGGGCCCTTCCTCCAAAAAAAAAAAAATTCTTTTAAGTTATATTTTCCAACTACGTTGGTATGGAAGCAAATACAATCCAGGCTGGATGCGTGATTGTATATTCGTTATTATTATCTCCAGTGTTTCTTTTCCTCCTGATTCTAAAAGAATTAAACTGAAGACCTTTCCACGGACCTCAGGCACTGTCCCTACCTCAAGAATAAGTGGACCCTGGGTACCCGTGAGAGCTCCGAAGGGTAGGTATCACTGTTTCCATTTTGCCAGTGGAGAAATCGAGGCTCGGGGAGCTCATGGAACTTGCCAGAAGTCACACAGGTGGTAGGAAGTGGAAGAAGGGCTCAAACCCACGCCTGTGCACCTCTCACGGCATCGCACAGCCTCCCTTCCTAGAGGGACAAGCTCCATTTTGAGCCATGGAGCTGGAGGCCCCAGCTTCCCTCCCCACGCCTGTCTCCAGCAAACACATGAATCACTGGCCTTGAGTCCCAAAAAGTCACACCCAGAAGGCAGAGGAAATTCCATGTGTCTTGGGCCAGTGCCTGATTCTAACTTGGCCTCAAAGGTTTCTTACCGGCGGCTGGCTGTTTCCCTTCCTACTCCGGATCCCAAAGTCCTTGTTTATCCACAGCTGTTCAGCTGGGCTGTGGTCCGTCAGGACTTCCCCTTCGGTGCCTCTGACCCCTGAGCTCAGTGGTCCCTTGTGCAGTGCTCTGCCCCAAGCCCCTGACACCTGTCAAGGCCTGGTTCTGTACACACAAGCTGTGGCTCCCCAGGGCTCCTGGCTACTGGGCTGGCCTCTCCATGCTATCCTTTGTCTGGTAGCTCCTCTGAGTTCCAAGAACATTCCTGAGGGTTCTGTCCACCCATGACCTCCACCCTGAGGGCTCTGACCAGCCAAGGAAAATGGCCCTGGACCCTACATTTCCACACCAGTCTTCCTCAGCTGCTTCCCAGAGCCACAACAGGAGAAAGGTGCCAGTCTCCGCACATAGGCACCCACAGTGTGCCAGGTTCTGTCCGCTGCTCTTTAAAAGCCTGGTGAGCTCCCCGGCAGGTGGCTATTGTGAAACCTACAGGCTCAATGTCTGTCCCATCAGCAGTCATTTGTTGGACGAGGGGATAGCAGCTGTTGGTTTTACAGGTGGGGAAACCGAGGCTCTGGAAGGGGATGTGCCCAGTACTCCAGCCCAGGAATCTACTCTGCTTCGCTGCCTCCAAGCAGCAACTCTGTACCCTTCCCTGTGTTCCTTTTCCATACTGGATGATGCTTTGAAGTCCTGGGGACCTTGCTGGGCTGGGAACAGACAGCCCCTCCCAGGACCAGTTAATTCCTAGAGGTAACATAAAACTCCTCTTGAGCATGGCTGTCATAGGCAAACCAGCCAGTCTGAAACTCACACCCCAACCTCTCCGTCTAACTCTCCCGCTCCCAGCCAGCGTTTCCTCTGCCCTTTTTCACCCCAGGGCCAGAAGCAGATAGCTAGGGACCAACCCTGCACCCCTGCAGCCCAGAGTCTGCTGAAACCATTCGGGCTGGCCAATCTCACAGCGTTTACCCTGCCCTCCTTTGCCTTTCCCGTGGAAAACACAAGAAAGGCTCTGGGCTGAGCTTTCTCTCATTTCTTCTGCCTCCTGATCAACCCTGATGCTTCCCCATGTGGCCCCGCATGGTGTGGTGTGTCTCCTGCTCTCAGAAACTGTAAATAACAGATCTTTTTTTTTTTTTTTTTTTTGAG